>NC_136886.1:3589913-3624913 GCF_949152265.1 Phoxinus phoxinus
CTTTAAAGGTTTATAAGTTATCGTTCGAAATCAATTTCACTATGGAGAAGTTTCCCGACTAAAGAATGAGGACTGACATCTCTATGCAGCAAAACACTTAAATGCATTTGTAAATGTGTGTATTTTAAGTTCTCTATCACCCGAGCGTTCATCCTTATCAGCAGCTCGAATCGTTTCATTGATATGAGTGCAGAGGATTCTGAATGCACCTGTTCTCGAGCTGACACAGTTCACCTGTCGTTCACATGTGATGTTTCTTCATTTAGAAAGATAATGGTGAACACGCCTCCTAAAATTAAAGGTCTTCAAATGTCTTCTGGCTGTCCTCCAGAACACCACCAGCAAACCACAAGTGACTGTTTTTTTCCCCTGAAGGGAGAAGTGCAAGTGACTTGTGTTCTGGCCGTCGTCCAAATCCTTCAGAAGAAGAAAAGAGCTCAATTCCCAAAGGCAAATGTAAAGTTTCAATTGATTTCTATCGAGGCTAAGCACGGTATTGTGACTGAGCTAAAGTGTTACATTGTTCTGAGTGACTAGGACTAAACTGATTATGGAGTTGTATCGAGTTGGCTTATACAGCTAATGTCAATTTTTCCTTAAAGGAATAGTCCAAAAATCTCATGTTTTCCCAAACTTGCATGACTTTTTTTTTTTTTGGAGCATTATGCACTCTTAACGGGTTAGTTCAACCAAAAATGACAATTCTGTCATTATTACTCACCTTCATGTCGTTCCAAACCCGTAAGACTTTCGTTCATCTTCGAAAAACAAATGAAGATATTTTTAATGAAATCTGAGTTTTCTTTCCCACCATTGACAGCTGCGCTTCAGAAAGTTCATAAAGAGATCGTAAAACTAATCCATGAATTGAGCGCTTTAGTCCAAATTTCTGAAGAAACTCGATCGCTTTATATGATGAACAGTTTGAATGTAGGCTTTTATTTACATATAAACATGCAACACATCAGTTGTTGTAAATGGAAGCTCAAACATGTTCGCTTGATGCACGAGAACCAATGAGGTTCATTCTCGTGTTACGCATCACGTTTGAGCTTCTGCAAGAACCAATGAGGTTCATTCTTGTGTTACGCATCACGTTTGAGCTTCTGCAAGAACCAATGAGGTTCATTCTCGTGTTACGCATCACGTTTGAGCTTCTGCAAGAACCAATGAGGTTCATTCTCGTGTTACGCATCACGCTTGAGCTTCTGCAAGAACCAATGAGGTTCATTCTCGTGTTACGCATCACGTTTGAGCTTCTGCAAGAACCAATGAGGTTCATTCTCGTGTTACGCATCACGCTTGAGCTTCAGCAAGAACCAATGAGGTTCATTCTTGTGTTACGCATCACGTTTGAGCTTCTGCAAGAACCAATGAGGTTCATTCTCGTGTTACGCATCACGTTTGAGCTTCTGCAAGAACCAATGAGGTTCATTCTCGTGTTACGCATCACGTTTGAGCTTCTGCAAGAACCAATGAGGTTTATTCTTGTGTTACGCAGCACAAGGAAATTAACAAAACGGCAGAAAAGAGACGAGCACTGATACTAAAGTGTGTTCAGAAAGCTTGTAATGCCAGATATAAAATTAGACGATGCGGACATTGACCGTGAGATGGCTGGGATGAACGCGCAGAAATGACATTGGAATGACATGAGGGTCATGATGACATCATTTTAATTTTTGGGTGAACTATCACATTAAAGTAAAGGTTCCTAAAGGGGATTTTTACAGTGATGCCATTTTTGGTTCCCAAAGAAGCTCTCAGTGAACAGTTCAAAAAAAGATTCTTAAGATTCTGCAGTTCTTAAAAAGCATTTAAAATATCTGAAGAACCCTTTTTCCAATATAAATAACCTTTTATAGAAAATAAAGGTTTCATGCTTGACAATAAAGGTTCTTTGTGGAACCATCGATTTAAGTGTGTTAGGAACGAATTCCAAATATGAATTTTTGAGTGAATGATATTTCTTTACAAATGAGATATTTGATTTCAGTCTTTTGGTCTGCCGAGTGTCACACGATGAGATTGATAATCAGATAACCTAATAATCTGTAAAGCTGGCACAGGGACATCACACCTGCTCTGGAAGAGTTAATGTGATCTTGAGTCATGAAGAATTCCCCTCTAAGATTTCACTTGGGCTGAAAGATCCCAGAATGGATCAGAGATACTTATCAAAGGCGGCTGTCAGCGCTTGAGTGACTTAATATGCCAATTTGCATAGAAACATGCCATGCCAGTTTTTGTTCAAACAGCTGGGCAGGATTGTGTTTGCAAAGAAATTATAGCAAAATTTAAAGTTTTTATAGTCTGAAAAGATGAATGACATCCTCATAAACTAAAGGACACATAATGTCACTGAAAAATGCAACAAATTTGCATTTTAACTTCAAATCAGTGAAAGACGAGCTATAGCTCCTCTGATCTTTAAACCCATCATTTCCTTACTATTTAGGGCAGTCATTTTGGTCATTTGTGAAAATGTTTATGTTCCAATTCAATAAAAAAAATTTAATTCATATAATTAATCCCGCCAAAACTATTTGAATACTAAAAATACTTGGAAAATGTTTGAATGGCATTTTTAGATAACAAAATAAGACCATATTTGATACAATAAGGTTTTGACATTTTGTTATTGATATTCCGACAATTTTTAAGTGTGTCCAAAAACTTTGCGTGGACATGAGCATAGGTAGGTGAGCATTTTGACCTTGAGGAGTGTTTTTGGAGATTCTGTTGCTGGTTCTTGAGAATCAGCCAGTCGTTGTACGACACATCACTGGAGCTCAGTCATATGCTGGGGAGCCGCCGCAATAATTGCTTGTAATGATTACCAAATCTTTTATGTCCTTATGATGTGAACAAGCTTAATATTGTGCAGCTGTTGTTGAAACCCTGCAGTCGACAGAGCATTTCCTCCAGTAAGAGACGTTTACTATGAGCACGGCATGAACACAACCTAATAGACTCATTGAGCGGTGAGACTCGTTATTAATAGGTAATGTTTTGCTATTGAGCTGTGCTGGTTGCTATGCTGGGACAGAACACTAATCATTACAAATCAGGGGGGAAAAAACAATACTTTAACTTAATTTTCTGATAGCAAACACACACACGTATGTACTGTATGTGTGTGTGTGTACGTGCCTGCGTAAATTTTATTTATTTATTTTAAACTTTTTTTTCTGTATGCTTTTTAAAGAAGTGTATAATGCATAAATGAATCACTATATTTAAAAAAAACTGAAATACAATGATTTTGTTAATGGTAAAATGGTACTTTTCGCTACCTTTAATGATTATGATTTATTTCCATTCCTGTATGTTTTTAAAGAAGAGCACCATGCATACATGTATCACTCATAAGCACAAGTATAGTAATGTAACTGCTGGGAAGGGCCAGGCTTGTGTCTTCTGGTGTGAGACGCCAGGGTTTGAGGGGTCCGACCCCCCTAAATGAGGCTTGATAAGTTATGCATTATGGGATGTGCATTTAATGCATGGACGAAAAACATTATGTGTTTAAAATGCATATACACAGTTCAGTTGAATGATAACATTTCCCTCTTTAATGCTGTTAAACTGAATGTACGAAGCAAATTATTTGTTGAGAATCTCCACAACTTAACAACAAACACTGAAATAGAGCACGCAGTTTATCTATCAATCAACTTGCCGTGAAAGTTGTATATATATGTATATATATATATATTGATAACAATGTAAATGTGTACCTTGAAATGCAATCTAAGTCGCTTTGGATCTAAGCGTCTGCCAAATGCATAAATGTAAATGTAATATATATATCCCCCCCTCCCCACTGTCTGACCCCCCTAAAGGCCACTCTGCTGATAAACAGTCGTTATTTAGCACTGAATGATGCTGACCTGGCAAATGGAGCGGCTCTTAACCCTTCCAAAATGAATTTTGGAGTCTTTAACCAAACTCATTTAAGGATCAGTCACAGGCCTAATCCCGCGCCTGGGGAGCGTGTTTGCATCTCCTCACCGCTGCTTTTTCTCTGCTGGCCAGAGTCAATATGACTAAATGTGCCTGTCTAATGGGCTTATCGCAAGCTGTTGCGAGCAGGAGTGGACACTAGGTTACAGACTTGAAACTAAGCTGGCCGAAAAATCACGCTCCATCGTTTTCCCGGGAGAAGAGAGGGAGGGGGATGTGAAAGCAGCATGAGTTTGGAGATGAGAACAGGGATTCCAGGAAGGATAACTTCATTTCCTTTAGAGTTTACTCCAGGACAGCTTCAAAGACACGGTCCGGGGCCTCCGTTTGTGTTTGCATACGGAGATGTGAAAGAGCGAGAGACAAATGGTTTGACCTCTGACCCTCTGCCATTCCATCGCCGCGTCCAGCGTGACACATGCAGCGGTTTTGACACTTCTAACTACTTGAAAAATCTCGACAAATGAAACGGCCTCAAACCATTTTTTGTTAAAACAATAGTCCTATGCACTGGAATCTAATAATATTTCAGACTAGAACTGGATGATAACATCACTAAGATGCTTTATAGCGGCATTGAACTCATTTCATAATTGATGAACTTTACACAGTTATTGAACTGAACTGAGTCAACACTGAACTGACTTCAGCAGAACAATGACACTATTGTTTTTTTAGAGCTCAACTCTGTTTGCATCCGTGATCATTACTTTCCTGCTTATTTCAGTAAAGCTGCATATGAATAATTTTCATGATTTTTTATTAAGCTATTGTAGAGGGTCTGGGACAAAGCTAATTTGACTTTTAAAATGAGTAAAAAGTCAACTGAGAGACAGATTAAAAGGTTAAAGCCACTTTAATCCCTCCTTTAAAACGGATTGTTTTCATTTTATACCTCATTTCCTCTGCTATCGCTGGGTGTGGAGCAATCTCACGATTTTATGAATGACGGCAATGGTGTGTCCAAACAAACGGAGGCTGTCCGAGAACATGTGGCAGATGGGGAATGTCCTGTAGACATACGCTCTAATGACAACTGATTGCCTACAAATGCCTCTTACTCTCCATCTGTGCAGTGAACTTTAAATCAAACGATTATGGGCGAATATTTACTTATGGCATGAAGAGAGGAGGCAGCCCAGCAAATACCCTCACAGGATCTATATATGAAGCATTTATGGCAATCAATAAAACGTATATAGTCCAAAAAAAGTGCAAAGAAGAAAAATGTCAATGCAGGGTGATACAGAAATCAGAAATGTGGTTCTTTATGTGGTGAAAATGGGAAACATGTTGGAGACTGGATCTGAATTCGCACCGTCCACAGTAAAGAGAAAATTTCACTTAAAAATAAAAATGTTTTTTTTACTCACCATCACACCGTTCCAAACCTGTATGACTCTTTCTTCTGCAAAACACACAAAAAGATTGATTTATTTTGAAATGATGACATAATGTTATTTTTAAGGTGAACTATCTCTTTAAGAGCAGAGAAAATCTTCACTTAATTTATTTCGATGGTCGACTTAAGACATTTTTACTATAAGTAACTTTGCAACTATGTCACTCATTCGAGTATTAGTAGACTTAGGTTAGGGTTCAGGTTAGTAGAATAAGTTTACATGTAATTGACCTTTCGCAGGGAGCTTGATTGACAGGTGATCTGACCAATCATACTTCGCCATCCGCCATTTTGTCCGACAAAGCAGTCAGGAGAGTTCGTAGATTAACATGGGAGGATTTGAACTTGAGAAGCGGAGTGAACTGACGCCTTTCCGCGGTTAAAACAACATTCCTCCTGATGTTCATTCATGTTTATTTGATGCTATAAATGAACTAGAAGGAAGAGATGATCGGTTCACGAGCAGCTTTAACTGAGGCGACACAGCGATCTGACACACACATTAAAGAGCCACAAAACGGTATTTATTGTTTAAATTTCTTTTTTTTTAAATGACCAAATTTTAAAGGTGAGACTTTGTTTGATATCAAAAGAACGCAAAAAGTAACCTGGTCTGTCCTGTCTGTCAGTGTGTTGTCAGTGTCCTCTCTGCTCCGCGATGTAATGTTATTTTTCACTGTGTGAGAACATGGTGGTGTGTGTGAGAGCGTAGCTTGTCGGGCATAGCAACAGTAACTAAAGGGGGCGGGTCTTTGCGAACGGTCAATAAAAGTTACTTACAGTCAGTAGAGAGTCTGTTTGTGGAGCATCAAAATAAAGTTAGCAGATATTAATCAGACAGTCGACTAATAGCCTACTCTCAAGACTGCTAGTTGACATGTAGTTGCAAAGGTAGGCTGCTTATAGTTAGTCGAATGTCTAAACTGGACCATTGAAATAAAGTGTTGCCCAATCTCCTGAATGTATTCTTGAAGATACTTCTGTTTCTACTTTTACAAATGCAACTATGACACTCAAACATTTAGCGAGTCCAAATTACAGTTGTAGGCTACTCACTTGACACTCACGTCGGCACATTAAATCACACTTTGTTCATTTTGCTAGCTCCTCATTGGCCGCCCGCAATGTTCTTCATGTAATCTGGAGGCCCTGACAAGACTTTCATGATTTATCTGTCACTGGGAATATTTTACAGCTTTTTTTTGCCAAAGACGCCCCAGGTCAGATTTTACTGTTACACAGCTTTTATTCAAAGAACAACTTATATTTTAGGAAGGGTGGATGACGGACAAGGCTCCACAACACATCTGCAAAAGAACCACTCATATATTCTCTTTTAAAAAAAATTAGTTTATATCAGTGTTATTTTTATATTGTAATTATTTTATTTTTAATCATTTAGTTATTTTCAGTTTTAGTCATTATGTTGTTGCATTTGCCATTTTTATTAGTTTTCTATTTAGCTTTAATTTTTTAATTACATTTTTTAAGTAATTTTATACTTAAACTTATTTCAGTTAGTCATCTTTTCTTTAAGTTCTTTAAGTTTTAATTTAATTTAATTAAATTTTTCGCTTTATTTCAATTACCGAAATGATTTATAGTTTTCGTCAACCAGTCAACACTGGTTATATATAAACATAAACCAGTTTATTAACAGTCACACGTTTTGATGAGACTCTTCCTCATTGAGGAAACTAGGTTTTTAACCAGTAGCTTTAAAAGACAGTTCTCGAAGGCTATAATTGTTTTTACCAGTGTTTCCCGACAACCATTAATTATCTTCCAGTGAACTTGTAATCTGATCGGCACTTCCCTTCAAGCAATCTTTCCACCTTTGTATCTTTACCTCCTGGCTACTGGAGATAGATATCTCCTGTCATCCTACATTTGAAGCATCTTTTCCTCTTTGCTATTTGATTAAAAACTCACGCTGACACAGGAGACAGGAGAGCGGGGACGGCACCTTGAAAGCTGTCCTCCAAACCGCTGCTTTTGCTTCAGTGTCACCCGTCATTCTGTACAAGTGACCCATGAGTAAGTGACTCAGTCAAATCCAGTTTGCTTCCCCCATGCTGCACTGACTTTCATTCATTTGTCCTGAAACACTTAAAAACAGAAACAGCATCATCCTCGGCTCAGTGTTTTCTTTGGATAGGATGAGTTGGTAGGCTATGGAACAGCAAAGCGCTCAAGAACCAGCAGTTTGCTGAGCGTTCTGGTATACGGCAGCTCTCATTGAACTGATAGTATTGGATAATATTGGTTTAATTTAAACCTCTTCTCTTTACCTTCTGCAGGAGACAATGGCCAGTCCAGTCCGAATCCAGACAGACAGCGCTGCTGTTCCCACAGGCTTCACCGAGAGCTCGCTGGCCCTTCTCAAGCGAGAAGATGGCGTAGTGCAAACCTCAGAGATGGTCGACCACAAACCCCGTCTCGACGGCTCGGACCGAGGCCACCCGGGACTCTATCTGTCCTGCTTCGATATGCTGTTCACAGAGGACACGGCCTGGCTGGTGAGGCTGCCGGACTCCTCCACGCCTGAGGCCGGGTCCAGACTGGAGGCGTGTCAGGAACCGGAGCAGTGTCCCGTGATCGACAGCCCCGGCCTGGGAAGCTCGCCGCTGTCCCCCACGCTGGAGGAACAGGTGGAGGAGAGATCTCTGGAGCAGGTGCAGAGTCTGGTCGTGGGAGAGGTTCTGAAGGACATCGAAACAGCTTGTAAACTTCTCAACATCACACCAGGTGAGATGATAATACAGGCTTCATGTTGGTTAATGAAGCTGCGGAACCATTCCAATAAAAAAAAAAAAAAATATTATGTGTATGTTTTTATATTATAAGAACATATAAAATAATATTTGTATTAATTAAATATATAAGTAATTGAATTAATAATAATGAATTCAATATTTACATTATAAATTATTTAGATTATTATTTTAATATTTACATAATATATATAAACGCATATAAGAATTAATGTTTAATTATATTAAAATATTAATTCTTATATTAATTAAATATAAAATACATATATGCATTTTTAAAAGAAATGAAACATTTTGTTTAAATATTTAAAACATCTTATTATTTTTTTAAAGAAATCTGTGTATTTTATATTATATTAAATTAAATATGAATTAATTAAATTAAATAAAAATGTTTAAATTATATATATATATATAATTGTAATATTAACTCTTATATTCATTAAAAAAAAATATATATATATATATATATACAATTAAAATAAAATACCAATTTTGTTTAAATAAAATTTAAATGTTATTTTAAAATAAATGTTAAATTAAAAATAAACAATAAAGAAATGATCTATACTATTTAAATGTTCAAACACTAAACATTTAATTAATTAAACATTACCATTAAAGATAAATAAATATATAAGATGTATATATTTATCTTTTTGGTGCAAAATTGTAAAATGTGTACAAAATTGTATTCAAAACTTTCATGTTTAATGTTTATGTTAAATAAAGATGTTTATGCGAGAGTAGCATGTGGACAGTCACACATTTACACCGGTATAGTTCATTCATTTAGATTAAATTGAGATTAGATTCAGGTTGTGAGGAAAAAACATAAGGATCTGATATACAAGTATACTGTGAATTCATATTAGATTCAGAATATTATGCCAAGCGATCCCAATCATAATATATTACAGAAACCAATTAAGATCTGATATTTATTAAAAAAACTTAGACAAGATCATACAGTAATCCCCCAAATTCAGATTATATTTTTAAAGGGCTGTGTTCAAACAGAGCAGCTATATTAGTCATATAAATAACATTTATATTATGTATTTATTTATACATAGTTATATAGTTATTAATATCAAAGTCAAAAATCATGAAAGTCAAATAGGCAAATTTCTAATGTTAAAAACACAATGTTAAAACAGCGATGATGACACATCTTATTCACAGGCGCGGCATTAAAACATAACATGCTGATATTATCATGACACTTATTCAAATGAACAGCTCACCATCAATCACTTATGGTCAATGTGAGTGACAGGCAGCTCTGGGTTATGATTGAGCCGTGCAAACAGTCGTAATGAAACTGTTAGAAAAGCTCTTTGAGTGAGCCGGCCCTGAAGGCAGCTGAAAGTATCTCCACCAGGATCTGCTAATCCTCCAGAGTTTCACTAATGTGCTGAGAGCTTTGTTGCACTAACTTTCCTTAAGGACATTCAAACCCCTCCCGTATAACGATGATGAGAAAGCAAACATGTCTCGCAGATATTGTTTTTATATCTCAAAAATAACTTTAATTGCATGCGACATGTCACATTGCGATTGATTGATTGATTTCTCCTTATTTCATGTACACACTCACAATTTAATTTGCGGTATCGTGCTGAATTTTGTGTCTTTATAAAGTCACACCACCTTGCGTAAACACCCATCCCCACTGTTTGCTCCTCTGAATGGCGCTTTCCTTCACTAACTCTCTATAAGACCTTCCAAAACATTTTGGAGGCTGTCCAAACAGCTCTGAGTCCCAACCGTGTGCTTTGTGAGGTGGTTGGACCGATCGAGATCTGATCTGATGTGATCTTTCAGACCCGATGGAGTGGAATTGTGGGAACGTTCAGAAGTGGCTGTTGTGGACGGAGCATCTCTACAGACTCCCGCAGGTCGGCAAGGCCTTCCAAGACCTGGACGGGAAAGATTTATGTTCCATGAGCGAGGAAGACTTCCGGCAGCGTTCTCCACAGTGCAGTGAAACGTTACACGCACATCTGGATATATGGAAATCAGGTGAAATATTCTGAACACTACGCGTGTATAAGTCTACGCTGAACTTGCACTAAGCACCACATGCAAATAACTGTTTGAACTCGGGGTTGTGCAAAAAAATTCACTCCCTTTCGTGATTCATCAGTGTGAATTTGAATAAACCTTAACACATTGTTATATTGAAATGCAATATAGTGACAGTGTTGGGTTAAGGTGTCATTGTTACAGTGTAATTATATATTTAAGTACTGAGTAATATTAAATAACAGCATGTACTTACTTTAGGGTGAGGGTAGGAGTTGGGTTTGGTTGAGGGTTAGTTGCATGTTATTATGCATCAAGTACATGTAACATTTGACACTGTAAAATAAAGTGTTACACAGTGTTGCTATTGTTAACTAAATTAAAATTAAGCTGGATTACACTTTATTTTAAAGTGACATTAAATTGATTGTACTTACTCAAATACTTGTACATTGTACTCAAGTACTGAGTAATATAAACTAACTACATATAGAGTTATGGTTAGGATTTGGTTTAAGGGTTAGTTAGTTAGTTAATTAGTTAGTTAGTTGGAATTATGCATAATTTACTGGTATTACTAAATGTGGCTGAGATTAGTTACAACTTAAAATTTGTTGAGATAACTTAAATATCCAACTAAACTAAACTAAAGTTAACTAAACTTAATATTTTAAGTCAAGCATGAACACATACTTTCTAAAGTTGAAACAATGTTGGATTTTAAGTTGCGATAAATAATCTCAGCAATTTTTTTACAGTGCATGTAGTAACGTCACGTGTAACTGTCACTTTAAAATAAAGTGTTCCCTAAAGCTGGAATAAAATATATATTTTTATAAACGTTTTTTTAAATGTTTGCATTGGCAATTAACTGAAATACAGCACATAATAAAAGTACTAAAACCTAAACTAAAATGAAAAAATTAAATAAAACACGATATACGAAAATAATGTTATAATAATGTTAATAATGTTATTAATTTTGTCAAATAATACCCATTTATTCTCTTATATGTAGAATGCATTTTTATGACCTATTTCACTTGCTTATATTCACATTTCCATTTTGCATCCGATTTGAAACTTTTTTTAAATTCAGAAATCTTGGACGCTTGCATGTGTGTATTTATGCTGTATTTCTCATTTCTTGTGCATGCAGCGGCCTGGATGAAGGAAAAATGTTCAGGTGGAGAGACCAGGATGAGAGGTACGTCACACGCTCATATCAGTCAGAAACATCACTGTAAACTACACAGACGACACTAAAATACAGAGAAATACCACGGCATTACCTTACAAATCTACCATGGACTGACCAGAAAAGAACAGCAAAGAGTCGTCATTGTCATGTAATGGTCAACATGTCCAGATCAGATCCATTAATGCCAATAAACACAAGTGGTTTGTTTTCAATACAGAATTTCCATTGAAATTGATATCACTACTTTTACTAATATTAATGTTTATAATATTTATATACTATGTTATTTCCATGGCAGTGTTGTTATTGTTAAGTAAAACTTACCAAAAAACGGAGAAAAAACGTGTGTTTTTCGCATATTGTCAAAATTATCCACGAAAGCGTCTAAAAACCCTGTATTCTGCTGCCAGGCCAGTAGATGGCGATGCAAACACTGTGCGCCTATACACTGAACATGTAATACGCATGTGCATGTGTCACGGTTTTCACAAATTCACGTTTTTGTAGTTTACAGACTTAGAGACGAGGATGATATCGTTCTCAAAAACATGCACTTTGAAACCCGTGGTCAAAAGCTTGCGTTTTCTGACCCCGAAACTGTAAATGTTTTATGTAATGAAAATATAAAAATAAAAGATAGTTCAAAATATTAAATAAATAGTCCTGCTCCATGTTCAAAAATTTTTTTATATATATATTATTTGTAATTATAGGATTAACACTATATATATATATCTGAAGAACAGCAGACCAGAATAGCAGTGATTTCAGACATCAGTTTGTTAGTGCAAATGTATTATTTGCATAAACAGACAAGATTCATTTAATCAGGATCTTTCTTTCTTGAAAATTAGATTTGTTCCACCTGTAAGCAAACTATGTGACAAAACAAACCAAAACACTCCATCATATGAATGAAGGGATGTGAAAGGATTGACTAAAACATGCTTGTGTCAGAGAGTTTCATTGATTTGTGAGAGTCACATGCTTGCAGTTTAGATGGAATATGAATGTATTTTAATTAAATGGACAAGTTTACAGTTTATGTCTACTCAAGTTTAGGCTTACACCCAGGTTTGGTGTTATTCACCCATCACTTCCCTCTGGTTAAGCTTAGGTTTAGGTGATAGGATTAGGACTACATTTTCAAACAGAAATGTCTTACTTGGAAAAGCACGGTGACCATGTGTGTGTGTGTGTGTTGTCTCACAGAAGCTGAAGAGCTGTGGTCAGAAGCAGATTCGTCATGTTCTGGTCAGCCGATCCACTTGTGGCAGTTCCTCAGAGAACTCCTCCTCAAACCCCACAGTTACGGACGCTGCATCCGCTGGCTGAATAAAGACAAAGGTGAGCAGCTCTTCGGCACAATAATGGCCAGTCTTGGATGCTGAAGATGGGTCAGAAAAAAAAGGGACTTTTTGGATGCTTAAAACCATGGAACCATTTCCAAAAATACCATACAAACTTAAAAATAAAGGTTCTTTATTGGCATCAACGGTTCCATGGAATCTTCATTCCACAAAACATTCTTTTGTTTAAAGTGCTTCTAAAAATGTTCTTCATACTAAGAAAAAATGGGACTGCGCACTGAAGGGTTATTTGAGGAACTCAATATGATTCTTGTATACACTCCAAAAAATGCTTTTCTTACTTAGTATTTTTGTCTTGTTTCCAGTCCAAATATCAAACATTTCTTAAATCAAGATGCATTTACTAGATTAGTAAAATTGCATAAGATATTAAGTCTTGTTTTCTGGGGAAATAAATAAAAATGAAGTGAGTTTTTGCTTAAAACAAGCAAAATGATCTGCCACTGGGGTAAGAAAAATAATCTGGTTTCTGTTTGAATTATGATTATTTTTCTTACCCCATTTGCAGATAATTTAGCTTTTTTTAAAGCAAAAACTCACTTAATTTGTATTAAACATAATACAAATTAACATAATATCCTATGTAATTTTACCCATCTAATAAATGCATCTTGATTTGAGTAATGTTTGATATTTGGACTGGAAACAAGACAAAAATACTAAGTAAGAAAAGCATTTTTTGCAGTGTAGCATCAGTGTTTCTCATGCTACTGTTTGGTTTGCTAGTAAAGTTACTCACCTAACGTCTGTGTCTTCACAGGGATCTTCAAGATCGAGGACTCTGCTCACGTGGCACGTCTCTGGGGTTTGAGGAAGAACCGTCCGGCTATGAACTATGACAAGCTCAGCCGCTCTATTCGGCAGTACTATAAAAAGGGCATCATCCGCAAGCCAGATGTCTCGCAAAGACTCGTCTATCAGTTTGTCCATCCAGTATAAGAGAGATAGTGAACTATATGAACTGACAAACCCTCCTACACTTTTCTTGCTTTATTTCGGAGATTATTCCTGGGTTTTGCACAACAGCGAAACCAAGAAAAATGTAAGAAAGTTCAATCATTTTCTAAGTATAAAATATAACTGTGCTTGGAAACGTCCGATATAAACTTGCACTCTTTTAAAAACACTTGTGTGTCTGTTTAACACTCCTAAACCATTAAAGGGAGAAACTACAGGCGAATTCATAGATAATTCACACGTTGAATATGCTTTTCTGAAATGTTTTGTTTAAATATAATGATGCATTATCTAATTAAATATGGACCAATTTGCATTGGACAAAGCCAGGTTCAAAAACCTTGTTTGATTTTGTTGACATATTAGATTTAAAGGTTTTTACAGATGGGGATTTGGGACTGTTTTTATCACTCCATAAATCGGGAAATACTGCCAACAGCCAGAAAAAGCAATACCTGGTTTTTAGGAATAAAATGTTATATAAATCAGGTCAATGATAATTGACAAACCCCTCTGTAAAAATCTTTAGAGCATAGTAGATAGGAATAAAACTGTAAAGTTTGTGATACTGAAGTAAAGTTTTATATGGAAGCTTTTTTTCCGCCACTGAATAAAAAGAAAAAAAGGTAATTGTGATTTTTTTTTAAATACATCTCACAATTCTGACTTTCCACTTTAGTTTAGGGTCCGATTCTCACTATTAAGTTGCTTATTAGCATGCATATTACTAGGACATTGGCTGTTTATTACTATTAAGCACATAATGAATGCCTTATTCTGCATGACCAAATTCTACAATCCTTAATCCACCCAATACCTAAACTTAGTAACTACCTTAACTATTAATAAGCAGTAATTAGGAGTTTATTGAGGCAAAAGGCATAGTTAATAATTAGTTAAAAGTGAGAATTGGACCCTAAACTAAAGTGTGACCCTGACTTCTTTTCTCAGTTATATAAACCCTAAAAAATAAAGGTCCTTTATTGCCATTAATGGATCCATAAAGAACCGTGTATCCATTAAACCTTTCCATTGCACAAAAGATTCATTATATCAGAGAAAGTTTCTTCACTGTAAAAAAAATTGCTGCGATTATTTTATCACAACTTAAAATCCAACATTGTTTCAATTTTAAAAAGTATGTGTTCATGCTTGACTTAAAATATTAAGTTTAGTTAACTTTAGTTAAGTTGGATATTTAAGTTATCTCAACAAATGTTAAGTTGTTATAACTAATCGCAGCCACATTTTTTACAGTGTTGAGGTTTCTCAAATGTTCTCCAAACCACGTAAATATGGTTCTTTCCATAACTGTTCACTAAAGGTTCTTTGAGGAACCCAGAATGGTTCTTCTATGGCACTGAACTTTTGAAACCTTTATTTTTAAGAGATGACACTTGCAGTTCTGACTTTTCCCCTGAGAACGTGATACTCGCAACTGCGAGTTATAAAGCCAGTTAACTTTTCTCAGAATTGCCCGTTTAAATCGCGCAATTCTTACTTTATAACACGCAATTGTCAGATTATATCAAATGTGACATAGCCTAATATATTCCGTGGCGTTAACAAGCTTCCATATATTTCTGGCTCAGTGCAGAAGAAAAAAACTCAGCCTTTATGTAGCCTATAGCTATGTATTGTAATGAAAATCTAAACATGTTATGGAAGCAAAATAGAAAAAAAGCATTGTTTAAATTGCATAAAAAACAATGCTTTTGCCTGTAATGTCTTGCCTCACACGTGGTTTCAGCTTTGCACTGTTACTTCATGACTAAATCTTGATGTTTAGCCGTATAGCACTAAGGTTAAAATAAAAGAGATTTAGTATATTCTTTAAAGTATATGTTACAGGTTCCTCGCCAGGTCTGTCTATATCATCTGCTCCTCAACAGCAAGCGTGTGAATGATCGTGTGAATGTGCCAGCGTGTCTCTGAGCAAACCTTCACTTCTCTGCCCGTGGTGTGCAGTGGAAAGGCCTCGAGTTTGCGTTAATCTCTGCCTGACACCCAACAAACATTCCCTTTTTCTCTGGTTTGTGATTAATTACGCTGCAAACCTTTCAAGTCTGGCCATGTGAACTTTCTCCACTTTCTTCAATAATCGACCAGCTTTGCACACGCCTCCGTGATGACGGCACGTTTTATATTGATGCAAATGAGGGCTTACGGACGGCCCGTCTCTGTTCTCACACTGCATCTGTCACGTGTGTGTGTGTGTGTGTGTGTTGTAACTGTTAATTGACATATGCTTAAGTCAGGAAGTCCGAGTTTAGGAGCCTGAGGAGGTTTGGTTTCTATTGTGGCTCTTGTATTTTTGTAAATCTCTATTGTGAAGTCTAATCTCACAGAGTCACTGGACTCAAATGTCAGCATTACGAAATATGATCCGTACTCTTACAGTTATACCAGAGCTGAAAGCCAGGCAATTTTTTTTCATGTACATTCAGTTGTTGTTCCTCATGCATTTTGCCTAAGTTTCTTTATTAAATATTCCTTTTTCATTTTGCAGTCTCCTGTATTTCACTTTGTTATTTTACTTTGCAATCATAATTTTATCACTGTAGGATTTTTCAACACTTTAACATGTAGCATGATATATATTTTTAAATAAAAGGGTATGGATGAATCTTACAAAACCATGTCCACATTTCACCCCAAACGAAATAATTCAAAGAAATAATAAAAGAAACAAAGAAAAAGATTACTTATTTGACAGCTTTCATGACAATTAATATTCCACCCACATTCTCATTACCAAATTGCATCCATATATTTTACTTTTGAGTTTGTTACTTTTTTCTATTGAGATATAAATTAATAAAAAATAATTTAGTAAAAATTAAAAAAAATCTTTTTTATTCGAATATTTTTATTTCATTATTTAAATCGTCTCACTCTAAAAAATGCTGGGTTATTTCAACCCATGTTTGGGTCAAATATGGACAAACCCAACTATTGGTTTACATTTTTTTATTAACATTTTAAACCCAATGGTTGGGTTTGTCCATTTTTGACCCAAACTTGGGTTAAAACAACCCAGTATTTTTTTAGAGTGTAATATTCCTTATTATGTTTAAATTATTACATAATATAATTGATGTATTAAAAAAAGTAAATAGTAAAAATAAATAAATAATTTGCCTAAATAAAAATATTACAGCCTTTATCTATTGATTTTAGGACGAACTATGAGCGATTTACTCAATATTATAGGGCACTATAAACAGCAGTTAAGGTCTTCTGCAATGCTGACCTCTAGTGGTGACCCAAAGCTTTGGAATCATTCGCATTTGTCTCAGAATTTTATTGTGAACTTGAATGGAACAGTTACTACACTGACACGAAGAGTAGAACACATCAGTCCAGTCTACACACACACACACACACACACACACACACACACACGTCACCTTCTCCATCCTGCTCTTAAAGACGCAATCCATGACCCGGAGTGAGCTCCCACACTAAAAACAAAGCTACATTGTTGAAAACATGACACATGAAATTATTATTATTGTTGCGCTACAGTAAGGAGTTTGCCTACTGAATAAGTTATTGTTAAAAGACATTCCCATTTACATAAGAGACAAAAAAGCAGAAGAAATACTTAAAAGCATTTGAACATACTTTTCAATAGCATGTGCCCAGAGATCAATGTGAACCACACAGTTCAATGGTCATGAAATCATAACTAATATCCTAAGTAAAAAAAAAAAAAAAATTAAATGTTTAAAATCACAATTTACTCCAAGAAAAAAAATAACTATTACAAATGCACTAGATAAACTAAACCTCTTTTTCTTTTAGAATTTCAGTTCTGATTCATTCTCGATTTATTCCACATAAAGACAAAAATTCCATCAGCAATCCTTTAGAATCAGGATATTTAAAAAAAAGTTTCACTTGTCCATAATTCGCCAGTCTTTAAAGTGAAAGCTTACAATTTGTTCACAGGCTCTTTACATGTTCTTAAAATGGGGAAACCAAAATATAAAAAAAAGAGAAGAAAAACATGGAAATGTGCATTTAATGTGTTTTGAGGCATAATTTGCACTTAGATGAAAAAATGGACAAAAATCCTGATGCATCTCGCATTAAAGCCAACATATATTCAAAACTGACTGTATTTTTACTTTGTTAACACATTTCTAGTGCACAATTTATCCGGAAAAATACGTTTTAAAATGCTCCACCTCTACATCAACTCTCCTTGATGAATGTCGTCACCATCCCTTTAAATTTGAAACCTCCCCCCTCCAACCACATGGATCCATTCTGGTATGTAACGCCCACTTTTCACCTCAAATTAGCATAAAATCAAGTCCCGCCCTCAATTTGTTCTCATTGAATATCTTGTTTAACACATAAATATGTCAAATTATGTAAGCGAAATTCATGTTCACTAAGTTCAACAGAACATTCCACTTCAAAATAAAAGTCTAGTATACACATTGCATAGCGGATTCTTGCTATGCTAGGCTTCATGGATGTCAGTACGTTAATATTGTTATAGGAGACCATACGCGAACACGTGTCAGCAGCACGATAACTCATTCTGAACATGGCTACATAGACGCACAGAATCATTCCCTGCTCTCGCTGGGATTCGATATGTGTTTTGGATGCTGTAGGGTTTTTTTCCGCTACGGTATTAAGAAAATGCTGCGTAAAGCTTCTCAGCAAGTCAATCAGGCAAGGGAACGGTTTCTCCGGAAACTCGCATTCGAGCAGTGTGCGGTAAAGTCTTTAAGGCCTTCTTCACCACACAAGGCAACTAAATGGACTCAACGTAGTTAGCCGGGTACAAGCCTAGCCGACCGCCGTCCAGCCGGCCTTTGCACCAACCCTGCTCGTCCTCATCTTCTAGTTTGATCAGCTCGTCTCCTGGGAAAACATGTTGATGTACAGTTAATACGAGGAGCTGATCAATCTTTTACTGTATTTTTGATCAGCAGCCTTGAGAACGAAGAGATGATTCTCACCAGCTTTAAATGTGAGCTCATCTTGTTCTTGGCCGTCGTAGTCATACAGCGCTCTCACTCGCACTCCTTTACTCTCCTCATCGAATGGATTTCCGTTCGTTTCACCGGCTGGTTGTGCGGCGGGCGGCTGCTCGTCATCAGACCACTCGGCAGAAAACTGCTGGTTCTTCTCGTAACTGCTCACGCTGAACACGACAACCAGACGGGAGAAGCGCTGGTTAGTTTCTCCAGAGGTTAGCGTTAGCATTAGCAACAATGAAGAACATTAACAGACAGCACAGTGCAGGCAAGGGGAGAGGAGCAGAGGATCGAAGTTGCAGCAGATGTACTTTTACTTACAAAAACAAAGGCAATCCAGAAGGAAACACTCAACGTAACAGCTTCACTAATGCAAAGACAATAACAGGACAAAGAGAAGAACCAAACTGAGGGCTTCAATACATGGCTAAATGAGGAACCAAACAAGACTCAGGTGAACATAATCAATTAACCATTGAGGAACCTTAGAAAACAACTAGGAATAGGAACTAAACACAGGAAGGAAACATGGAAATGAAAGGAAAAGTAGCCCACACAAAGAACATTCCCTTTACAGATATGTTTTATTAGGATGATATTTAAATGCTTAGTTTTATGATCAAAGCCCTGTTGTTTTAATTGTGGGTAAAACATATAATACAATGCAATACGTAAGGAATAATTGACAGCGGGCTGTTGAATTATTAGAAAATAAGCACACCCGAGGTGGTAATGCGACCACATGCAGTGGAGTTGGCTTATTTTCTAATAATTCAACAGACCAAAGTCAATTATTCTGCTTATTCTACGGTTACCACACTTTTTCCACCACACAAATTTTCCAAAAGCGGAGGCCCACAACCTATAAGTGGAGGCTTGAGCCATTGATAGTAGACTAATGCAGTAATTATTGCAGTTATTATACAGAGAGAGAGAGAGAGAGAGAGATTAAGCGTGTGTGAATTACCTGAGTCTCAACAGTGTTCGGACAGCGGCGTCTCTACTAATAGCGAAACTGTAAGTTTATCTGCTTCAAGAACAGCGCCGTTATTACCTCGCTAGTGAGGTAAGTTTCTTAACTATTTTACTGATAAAATCATCAGAGCAGCGCTGACAACATGTTTCTGTGTGAGTGTGTGTCCGTACTGTATATGTGTGTGTGCGTTTGAGGTGGAGAGAGAGCAGGAGAAAGAGACTATGTACTTTACGTTAATAATAAAACGTCATTTTGTGGCAAAAAACATAGAAATAATGTTGTTTTTATCGTATTGTTTACTATATTTATTTGCTTGGTCAGTGTCGTTGTGGGTTTTGGGTCTTTTGCGGTTGTACTGTAAGGACTTTTTAAATAACTGGCGAAGTGATATGCCAGTGAACTGTAATGCGGTCAAGACCTGCCGGAACTACTTTAGCTGTTCGTTTCCCTAAAAATAACTGCACACCTTAAAAACTTTTGTCAGCCAATCAGATTCAAGCATTCAACAGCCTCGTAGTATAATATAGGATGATTGAGAGATGAAAAAATACATTCCTCAAAAGCCTGATGTATCATACTTGATACTAACATTTTAGCATGATTTTTTTTAAAAAGATGATAAATGGATAAAAGTTGGTTTAGCCCAGTATGTTAATCTTGAAATATTAATAACAATCTGAAAGTTATTCTTACATTTACTTTCTAAAAAAAGGTCAAGATTTTACAGCAAAAACATTACGGCCATGTCTAACTATCAAACTATCAAACAGATTATTTTTTTCCAAAGCTGATGATTTAGAGGCCTTAGAAATGTGTGCATCAAATATGATACAGAAGGCTTTATAGGGTTAAATAACACAAAAACCTCTGTACCTGCCCCGGTTTCCAGTCTGCGGTGTGCCCGGATCTACACCATGCGTGACCTGAGTCAACGTGATTCCATCATGGCTCCTCTTCACCTTCTCTTTCTTATTAATAGAGTGACTCAGTTCTGGGTTGAACTCCTGATTTAGAGACATGAGGAATTATATGATAAATACTCAGAAACTGTTTAATAAAATGAGCAGTCCTTAGTTACACCAGATACATATCCCACATAATATGTGACCCTGGATCACAAAACCATGTCACAAGTCGCACGGGTATATCTGTGGCAATAGTTTTTGGGTCAAAATTATAGATTTTTTTTTAATGACAAAAATCATTAGGATATTAAGTAAAGATCATGTTCCATGAAGATATTTTGTACATTTCCTACCGTAAATCTATAAAACATTTATTTTTGTGAGGGAATGCAGCACAATCGTGAACATAAATGCACAACTTTAAAGGAGATTTTCTCAATGTTTAGATTTTTTTGCATCTTCAGATTCCAGATTTTGTCCTATCCTAACAAACCATACATCAAAGTTAAAAACAAAAATACCCATGTGACTGGTTTTGTGGTCCAGGGTCACATATGGACTTTACCTCAAACTGTGGCCAGTTCATGTGCATGCCTGGCCCGTGGAGGCTGTTGAACCACTTGAGGTCTTCTTGGGCGCTGGCTGAGGTGATGCTACGCTCCAGTTCCCGGTAGACTGTGGCATAGCTGTAGAATATGAATTATAGGGTTTATTAAGAGACTAATGACTGATGCAATTTTCTTTCATATGTGCTAATGTATTTCCCATTCACATTTGATCAATTTAATGCATCCTTGCTGAATAAAACATTAATTTCTGTAAAAACATATTACTGACACCAAACTTTTGAATAATAGTGCACATCTGCTAAAAGTTTAGTTTGTCAACAGGACACTAGCATATAGATGACATAAAAAATGCATTATGAATGCATTACGTTAATAAAAATAAGTAGACTTCAGACCACCAGGCTTAGGAGACCAGATCTGACCTTTGGCTCTCAGTGAGGTTAAGATGGCGTTTGATATCCAGAAGCACCTCGCGGAGGAAGTTCAGCCTCTTCTCCTCGAACTGCTGGCACGACTCGAACACGACCTCCATGTTCTCTATGTACTGCGGCGTGGACTTGCTGAGCTCATCAAGGGTCTTCTCGTATTTCTCTTTGGCCTGAAACACAAAACAAACGACATCTTAAATCTTCTGACTTGTTGCATAAATATGAGATGTCCCATTTATGCAAATATGAAGAGGTGAGCCAATATAACAAAGGGTACTTGCATAAAGTTCTAAAATGAAAGCCTATTAAATTCTAACCCTGTCCAAGTGTCAGAGAGGATGGGAAATGGTCATGTTAAACTAAATAATGACTTTGGTACACAAAACCATGGCATTATAAGTAGACCTTAACCCCTTAAGCGGCAGCCCCTTTTTTTAAATAGACATGAAAATGCACATTCCGAACTTAAATGGTTGTAATTCAAGAATTCTTTAGAATATAGATGTAAAGAAGACATTTGGCAGATTTTTGTAGAAGTGAAATAAATTAAGAAAGTTAAACAGAAAAAAAGTTATAGAAGTTTGAGTTTATGAAAAAGTACAATTTAAAAAATTGTATTATTCATATTTGATATAAAATATACATTTTCAAAACCTGGTGGACTCTAAAAATGCAACAAAATCAAATCCAAAAATCTGAACAAGTTGTGTTTCAAATTTTAGGTTGCTATCTCAAAAAATCAGCTTTCAGTGAGATTTAGTTTGGGTGCAGTACCACACTTCTCCACTAGTTGACATTACTGCCCATATAAGGGCGCCTCCATTTCCATATGTTGTTTGAGTGATCTGAATCTGAACCATTATTTTTTACAATTTTCATACAATTTATGAGGTAGACATCCTATTCAGAAGTAGTACTGGAAGTTTGGCAGATTTTGAAATAAATTCAACCTCTAAGAAACACAAAGAGAACACGTATGTGCATTATAGCTCGCTGCCACATCACAAATGGTGAATCTATTATTTCTTTATATTCAAAATATTTTCAGACCTTTTTTTTCTAAAAGAATTGAATGGATGCTATCTTTTGAACTCTTGGCATGAAAACAAACTGAGGTTTCTACCATTCTTTCATGATTTTTCATGTTCATCACTATTTCAAAATAAAGGTCTGAACACGCTTTAGGAGTATGAAAATATTCTTGTTGCAAATTGATAAATTACGTCTCCTCTGTAATTTATTTTGAAAATCAGTCACCAAATATGTAAACTAGAGATTGTAAGTTTTCAAATGATACATAGTTTGTCAAGATTAGTTTAGGTTTAGTATAGGATATTACTGTTTTAAATATGTAATGGTTGTGGGTAACCCCTATGCCAATATAAGGGGTTAAAAACAACAGTAACAACAACAACAACAACAACAACAAAAAAACAATTAATTTAAAATGACATTTTGGTAAACATATTTTAAATAACAAACAAAACTATATTTAGGACCACTAAGATATATTTTGTGATGCTCACATTTCCCCCCAAATTCTCATTATTACAATACAATACAAAAAGATAAGAAATTGTATATTACTATGCTGTATTAAAATAACTGTATTATAGTAATTTAAGAATCATCATAGTAATGAGAATAAGAACAATAAGCTCAAAAGTTAAATGTCCAGACACATTTATGTAATTGATCATTTCTGATGGAAATGTCATGAACGTAACGATAAAATGCAAACATCTTAATGACAGGTTTGATTGCTTTATGCAAAATATCTCTATATATCTTTCTTTTAGGGGTGAAATGTGCGTTGTAAAGTTAGAGCATGTGTACATATTCTTAATTGAATAATATCATTATTAGGGATGGTTTTATAGCTAACTACAGCTGTCACTCAAATGTCCAGCTTGTCCATTGTTCTATTGTGGCAGAGCTGGTTCCACTGGGACTCTGGGTTAAGTGCTTATAATGGATGCTGGGTTAGATTAAAGGCTAATGAATTGGCTGTACGGTGCGCTAGGGAGCCATTTATTGAACGCCCCTATTAAGTGGTCCAAAGGCAGAGTAGTAATATGAAAGTAAGCTCTGGGGAGTCGGACCTGCTGGTGTAATGGATAGAGGATGAAATTGCTTGAGGATATTTCTGTTTTCTGTCGTCTGTTGAATCTATTGTGGTGAGTTTTAAATATATCAACAAGAATATCAAAAGAGACCAGACCACAGACATGTTGCATTCTAGATCAACATTTTTTGGATACTGCTAAAATACAAAAAACATTGAGAATAATATATGCCATGCACACAATTTAAAGGAAAGTTATAGTTGTTCCATAGACTTTGTTTTCTTGGCTGACCTTCTGAACGTCGTTTTTGCACTTGTCCACCTTCTCTTGGAGTTTCTTTTGCTGATCTGATGTGACTGACGCCTCTCCTTTGCTATTGGCCTCCCTTGTAGATGCAATTTTTTCTTCCTTGCAGGCCATATGGTATGTTTTCTTTGCTGTTTCCAACTGCACACAAAAGATAAGATGAACATGGTAAGCATGGTGAGTGAATTATTCAATGATTTGTTTGTAGTTTCAAATGAAGATATTTATTCAGCCAAGTTATTACATGCAAGTCATTTCTTGTTTATGGCTATATTTTAAATCGAATAGTAGCGTACTACTTGCTGCATACTATTATTATTTTTTAATATTATGTGAAACAAAACACATTAGGCTTGCACATTATACATTGCTGTCACGTGACCTCATTGCATTGCATGTTTAATTCCACAAATGGTGACCAGATATAATCTCAGGAAATAAATATGGTTATGCATCAAATATTTTTTTTATCATTCCGTTTCAATCGTTTCAAGTCAAGCACATTGAATTCTGGGATATAGTATTCCACACAGCACATTATACTGCACATTTAAACAAAAATACTGAAAATATGCATACTGTGCAAAGCATACACTCCATTTACTGCATAAATAGTATATTAATTAAAACATAGATCAGGTTTTACTGCCTCTAAATCACCAGCATTTATGGCATTTCACTTCAGGGTGATTGGTGTGCAAAATAATAAGCTCTAGCAATAATTTTTTGAAAGTAATATTTATGTTTTAAGTGGAAAAAACGACACATTTATAAGAATGTAGAATGCAATTGGAAGGCCGTTTGCAATCATTAATTGGAAATGGGTCACAAAAAAAGACTTGTGAGAGAAGTTTTAGTCACTTCACCTCTTTGAGTTTTTTGGCCCAAGGTTTCTGGGCTTTTCGGAAACCCTCGTCCGCCTCTTTGGTTTCTTTGAATCCGCCCATCATTTGTTTGTGGTAGGCATCTTTCTGCCAGTTCTTCACCTTCTCCAAGTCCTCGTTCAGCAGGTTATTTTTTACCTCCTGGTGCAATTCGCTGACCTTTTCTGCCTCTGTCATCACAGCTAACCAGGCTCTCTCCAGAGTACCGTACTGCGGCCCTGCGAGCAGCAATAACACCGCATTAAAACTGATTGAGTTAGATAGCGAGGGTGAAAGAGAAGCTTATTTAGACACAACGTTTGGCTTTCAAGGTTGTCACTTTAAATCTACTCAAGGATTTCTGAAGTGAGCAAACATGGTTCTCCATGGCCACGTGATAAATCATTCAGCACCTCTCTCCACGAGCGTCCTCCACCTCTTAGACCAGTCGGTGAGCTGCTGGGCATAGGCCTTCTCGATCTTGGCACGCTCCTGTATGCAACTCATCATGTCATTGCAGAGTCGATGGCCATCCTCGATTCGCTTTACTGTACGCTTGTAGTTCCCCACCTGAGAAACACAGAACACTTTGAAATTGGTAAAGTCATGGACAGGACACTACTAAAGCAGTAGAGCTAAAATATCTGTATTCAATAGAAAACAGTGACCGCTCAAGTGTATTTAACCTAAATCGAATTAATCAAACCAATCAATTTTACAAATTTTTTATTTGGAACAAATTAAAAAAGTATATTAAAGTAAGAAAAAAGTCAAAGATACAATGTATTTTATGAGGGACTTATACTACCCATCCGATAGATAGATAGATAGATAGATAGATAGATAGATAGATAGATAGATAGATAGATAGATAGATAGATAGATAGATAGATAGATAGATAGATAGATAGATAGATAGATAGATAGATAGATAGATAGATAGATAGATAGATAGATAGATAGATAGATAGATAGATAGATAGATAGATAGCGTAGATAGATAGATAGATAGATACCGTAGATAGATAGATAGATAGATACCGTAGATGGATAGATAGATAGATAGATACCGTAGATAGATAGATAGACAGACAGACAGACAGACAGACAGACAGATAGATAGATAGATAGATAGATAGATAGATAGATAGATAGATAGATAGATAGATAGATAGATAGATAGATAGATAGATAGATAGATAGATAGATAGATAGCGTAGATAAATAGATAGATACCGTAGATAGATACCGTAGATAGATAGATAGATAGATAGATAGATAGATAGATAGATAGATAGATAGATAGATAGCGTAGATAGATAGATACCGTAGATAGATAGATAGATAGATAGCGTAGATAGATAGATAGATAGATAGATAGATAGATAGATAGATAGATAGATAGATAGATAGATAGATAGATAGATAGATAGATAGATAGATAGATAGAAAAATGAATGTGATCCTACTACAGTTGCGCTATAATGTATGATCAATAAATCAATAATGACACAGTTTTACTTCTAATACTGTGTCAACACCCTGCTAATCAATATAATGTTTGGTCGCCCTTTGGCTGAATGACACACTTCCACAGCATTAAAAGTCAATATGATGCAATAACATGTGACAGTCGCTAACAGCGTGTTTGGCAGCTAATCAAACACCAGAGCTTCATAGCTGTGGTTTCCTGTACGAATGAGACATTTAACCAACATGTGTGACTAATAATATTCCAGAATTAGTAAGTTTTTGAGCCTGACCTCCCAGAAACTCTCTGTGGTCTCGTCGGACATGGCGGACTCATCGTAGGCACCCGACATGCTGTGAGATTTGGCAGAGCAGGATTGAAGCTAACAAATGAAATTCACCATGTACTGCAGAAAAAAAGACAGAAGTTATGAGAACATAATAATGAACATTAACAATAAAAGGAAAAAGCCAACTGTATGGTATAAAAAACTGTCAACCCAGCTAACAAAAAGAACATTTTGCTAACATTATTTCTGAATGTTATGTTATTGTGCTAACATTTTGGGAACATTATTGAAGACCAGACCAGATAACTTTGAATGAACATTTTATTAATGTTGCAGGAGAAACGTTTGTTGATAACTTTGAGAAAACCTCGCCAGAACGTTAGCCAAACTTCTGAGAACGTTCCTTGCTAGCTGGGAAAGAACAACAAAGCAATTTTACCTACAATACCTACCTAATAAGACCTCGTACAGAACAATAATGCGGTGTTAAATTCATTTGAAGCATTCAAAATGTCAAGTAGGACCATGCATTTAGTAGTTTAAGTAGCCTAAAAAGCATGGAAACAATAGAAAGTGAAGTCTTGTAGTCTCTTGTTTTGTGTTAGTCATGAAGTTTATTCTCTGAGTATTCAAAACTAATTTACAATCGTGCAGTGAGATCCATAATGACGTGTTACCAACCCGAGTAGCCTTTTCAGTATAAAACTTTTCAGTCATTGACAAATAGAAAACAAATAGGGCCCAAAACAGAGCCCTGGAGCACTCTTTTACCAATCGTGTGGAAACTAGATCTGTTGTTCTGGACATGCAGATCTGAGATGGATCTGCAAGGTTATTTGAAACCGATATAGTTCACTTCACTAATCCAATATTGCTGTGAGTGGCGGTACATGATAAAGAACATCATTTCAACTGAATCAAAACAAAGACGCCATCTGACAAAGCAAGTTGTTGCAGTTTCCTATACAACATAGGGAATTTTTGTAATTGTAATGACTTAAGTTATGTTGTTTTACGCTCATCTAAACCCAGACAATATAATTTTTGCTTGTTAATGTGACAAATAAGCAACGTAGAGATCAATGTGATCTTGTAGGCTAAGAATGTAACTGTTTGCACAATCTGATATGGCATCCAATCTTTAAAACACTGACCCCAGTTTGACAGACAAGGCTTAAATTTAGTCCCAGACTAAAATGCATGTTTGAGCTGTTTTAACTGAAGGCAAATTGCACTGATAAATCTTAACATATGACACTGTTCTGTTTTAAGATGCACACCAGAAATGTTTTTTTTTTCTAAGGCATGTTTATTAAAGATACTTTAAATGTCCTAATTGAACTAAGGGCTAATCCTGGCTTAATCTAAGCCCTGTCTGTGTGAAACCAGGCCTGAATTTATATCCTCACTTAAAAAAGTTACTAAAAAGACCAGACTTTGAACATAAAGGCATCACCCACCCAGACTTACACAAATTATTCGGTATGATTAAATTACACTGCCACATCAAATCTGTGATCCATTTGATCTATTCCAGGCCACATTATGCTCAAAAACAAACACAAAGTGAAACTGATTGTATCATGATAATTTAATTCTCTATCAGTGATCTCATCACAGTGATGCATATCAATCACAGTGAAAACACTGAAGGAAATAACTGGGGAAAAAATTCTATATATAAATGCTTAAGATAATTGTATAATTGTTGAGATAAATCCAATTCACAACATCACACAAACACGACCTGCATGCACAATAACATCTGATGACTGAATCTCTTTATATAACCTTGGAATGAAATGAATGAATGTCATATACGGATTGCTGCGCTGAAGGCGTACTTACAAAACTAACAAAAACGACATTGATAAATGACTCAAGTGACTCCTGAGTGTTTGCAATGATAATAAAATTATGGGCGAGCCATGATGACATCATACCATTATTCAGACTTGACACGACAGGATGGCCTCCACTTATTTGTAGGACACTGGGAGGGGGGCGGAATTATATTTGGGTCAGTTGAAACCAATAAATGTGAACACAGTTCAGAGGGACAACAACAATGAAGGCTGGCACAAGTGCACCGAAATTTACAACAAATGAAATCTTTGTAAGGGTTATATGTAGTTCTGTTAGGTCATTGTGTTTTGGTTCTGTTCTGTTCTGTTCCTGATCTCTGCCGTTTGTATGTTGACCTAGTTTTATAGTGTGTGTGCCTATCAGTCAATAATTAAGTTCACCTGTTGTTCATTTAGTTTCCTCTTTTCCCTCTGTGTATTTAGGCTATGTTTGAAATGAAATATTAAACATGTAAAGCCTACGGTATCATATTTGATATGCAATTTTTTAAAGTCTCAACATGCTCAAAACTGCTGTTGCACAGAATCTACTAATGCCTTCTGTTTTTCTGATTGATGGCTCATACTTTTTAGCAAGTGAAAGGCCTTTTAGTATCATTTATTTGTAATATTTCAAGATGAGCATTTACTGGACTGAAGCAACTTAGGTTTACTTGATTATCCAAATTTTTTTTTTTTCTTTGAAAAATTATGTTTAAATAAATTAAATATGATACATTTGAGGAATCTTTATTTATTTATACATTTATTCATCTCTCAATCGTCATTGTATTGCATTGTATTATTAGTCTTGTCCTCCACATTATAATATCAAGTACAGAATTGATCATAAAACTAAGCATTTAAATATCAACTTAATAAGACATATTATTGGGAGACAGAGTGACTGGAGATATTTATATTATATTTATATTTATATATAAGCATAGCCTGCTTACTTTAAGATCTGATTGATTTACATGAAAAGATTTTTGACCATATAAATAAACATTTCATATTTGATCAGTTTGGGCCTCTGAATAAAACTAAAATGTTTTTCCTCCTCTAGTATGAGCTTCATATTCTCATTATATCAGGGTTATTGCAAGGTTAAAGAAATCATAGTACAAGTTGCTCAAAAGCAATTGGATAAAATGGTCTCAATATGGGCGACATGTCCAGTTAATCCATTTAAATTGACGGGGCGGCAGCGGGAGGCATTTTAATCATTGCACATGAGTCTCTCTGGCACATTAGACAAAAGAACTGTGAAAGTGGTCAGGCTTCCTAACTATTGATTGACTTCGTTCATAGCCACACTCAAAACATTGCATCCTAATGCATAAAACATGCCACTGCATGCATGTTATTTTAGATCATACACTTTAACCCCTTTCTATATTTAGTTGATATTTATAACTCACTGATAGTCTTTGACATTAAACACTGTCTTTATCTCACTTCATATTATATGATACTGTATTGAATAATACAACATCAGTAAAATACAATCTACACACCAAAAGAACAAAGGTCAGTGCATGTATGAATGCACTAAAATACATATAAAAACATGGAAAGACAGAGAAGCCAATTGCATATGAGCATGTGTGTTAAAGTAAATCTGATAAACTGAATTAATCATGACCTGATTTTACATATACCTTGAATGCAATGCAAGTATCATAAAAGCGTCTGGAAAATGCATGAATGTAAATACGAGTCAGACAGTCTCTCTCCAAACCACACCATCAAAAACAAAACCCCACACTACCCCCAAACAAAGCTGTCCTCCAGCATCCACACACACACACACACACCATCTCCTCCATACTGATGACGAGCGCTCAAAGAGTCCCGCCATGACAAAAGAGGAAAAGCAACAAAAGGCTCACCGATCCCCCGCGTTCAGCCGTGGCTTTCTCATCCAGACACGTGGGACTCTCCACCGCCCAAAACCTGCCTCAACACGCAACTCTTTTCTTCAATTTTGCTTCTTTCTTACGGAGTTAACTTAGTTAGGCTTTAAAGAAACAGCAGACGCAGTCAAAGCTAACTGTGCCCCGGTGTTAAAAAGGCTTCTTGGTGGGTGTTCACATGTGCAGTGTGTGTGTGTGTTTGTGAGAGAGAGAGAGAGAGAGAGAGAGAGAGAGAGAGAGAGAGAGAGAGAGAGAGAGAGAGACTAATCACATTTGACTTGAATTATTCTGACAGTAGTGGGGGGGGGGTGGGGGTGGGGGGTGTTGGCCTTGGGATGATGGGGGGGTGAATACAGGTTTAAGGCTTTTGTTTATTTTAGACAACAGCAGACATTTGGTGCTATTTTCTATGTTTTCTATATATATGTTATATTTAAAACAATCTCACTTGACACATTACTTTTATCTTCTATAAATGTATGCTTTGTGTCTCTGATGGTTTTTATCTTCCACGCCTGAAGCCCGAAGCTCTGAGACGATACACACACAATGATGGAGCAGCTGGAATGCCTAACAATCTCCTGACATCTTTCCATGACGGGAGAGTATTCAATACAGCAATGTTAATGATTGATGAAAGTCTTTCTGTGTCATAAAAATGACAGAGACATAATAATGTCCAGTGGCATCATGGTGACGATTGTTTACTAGCATGTGTTTCTCATTCGATCAGGCCTGTGTAATACAGTTGAGCTTCAAGTTGGGTTGTAAAAAGTCCAACTTGTTCTTTTAGCTCAAAATTGCTTATTTCAATGCGGAAAATGTAATCAAAGGATTTATTTTATTCTAAATATACACTACCATTTAATGTTTTAATGTATTTGAAAGAGTTATCGTATATGCTCACCAATTCTGCATTTATTTAATCAAAAATACACACTCTGAAAATGCTGGGTTGGTTTAACCCAATGTTGGGTCAAATATGGACAAACCCAGTCATTGGGTTAAATTGCATTTTTGATCCAAAGTTTGGGTTTGACCCAACAATTGGGTTAAAACAACCCAGCATTTTTTAGAGTGCAATAAAAGTGAAATATTGCTAAATATTATTACAAATCATAATTAAAAAGCTTTTTTTAAAAAGCTTGATGCTGGTGGCTATTCACTGCCATTAAATGTATACGATTTTTTTTATTCTCCTTTTGTGGTCCATAAAAGAAAGAATGTCATACAGCATTAGAACAATGCCAGGGTGAGTAAATGATGACTTAATTTTCAGGATCATCCCTTTAAGATAACTTATCTGAAGCTGCTCAACTGTGCAAAGTCTGAGGAGTGCAGTTATTTACAGCCCTCAATCACGTCACATTAACTAAAGACAAAAGAAAAAACAGAAATTATATAAAAGCTCATTCAAATGACTACATAAAGATATGCGTTTACAGTGATTTTACAATGAAGACTGTTTGGCACAGTGTGAAGTGGGACCCCTTTAATCACTTTGGATTATTGCTTTTATAAAATGTCAAAACATCAATATGTTAAATAAATGACACCAATGTTACATATAAGATGCACATTTAGTGCGAATCTAAGCTCATCACATCATGAGGTGAAAGCAAAGAGGATGGAGTGAAGAAGGACGTAAAGAGACGGATGAGGAGGAGAACTGGCTCTTATTGATCACAGTCAGCAGGAAAACAGCAAGAGCAGCAAAAGTCGCACACACACTCAAACCTTTAGCAGTTATTTATGGAAATATATGGTACTTTTTCTAAGGGGCAATGTGGTAACAACAAATACTTGTAAATCTTTCTAAAAATGGTATAAGACTAAATATTCATTTTATGTTTGATGTTTTATATCTCTTTCACTGTTAAAAGTGAAAATGTGCAGATGTTTCTTTAAAGAAGCTGTTTCTGATCTGATGTAAACTAATGCAGTCAGGTTGATTCAGTTATAATAAATAATCTAATTAAATAGAAAAAATTAATAATAATAATAATAATAATAATATACAACAAAAAAATAAAATAATTAATTATAGCCTACATTATAATAAATAATACAAATAATAAATAATTAGTTTTTAACTAAAAAAAAAGTTAATTTATGTTAACACGTTCGATTTTTGGTTAGCTGACTTTTTTTTTTTTACGGTTTATTAAAGCTTGCTCTCACATCCATCCTAAGCAACTGTTATTAAATACTTGAGTGAATCCTGAGCCTCATGCACTGTGAACTCCAGCATCTGCAGTGCCGTCTCCTCCGCAGTGCCTTCACTGCAGCACTCATGAGACCTGCAGATCAATAAAGACAAGGACACACTGTACACCGCTTCAGTACCACACACACACACACACACACGACCGCACACACGCACGCACGCACGCACACTCACACACACACTCGCACAAACACACGCGCACGCACGCACACGCACACACACACACACACACACACACACGCACACACGCACACACACACACACACACACACACACACACACACACACACACACACACACACACACACAGAATTACACAGAATGCTGATGCCCGGTATCATTCATTTAAACACATTCAGTGGCAACTGTGTGTTAAAGACTAATTTGATGGTAACACTTCACAATAATAACTTTTGTTAACATTATTTAACTAATTAACATGAATAATAAAAATAATTCTGAAGCATTTATTACTCTTAGAGTCTTAGCTACTTTAGATTAAGTTATCACTATTAACTAAACATTAATTATGACTTTTCCCAATTACTGCTTAATAATAGTTAGTAATATCAAAGGATGTAGGATATGGTCAAGCAGAATAAGGGATTAATATGTGCTTTATAAGTCCTAATAAACAGGAAATATCCTAATATGCATGCTAATAAGCAACTTAATAGTGAGAATTGGACACTAATACCTTCAACATTTACTAATACATAACTAAAAAGTTGTATCGGTTAACATTATTTAATGGAACTTACAATGAACAGTTGTATTTTATTAACTATGTTTACAAAGATAAATAAATAAATACTCCAACAAATTAATTCCTCATTGAAAGTTCATTTTAGTTAAGGCTAATGTTTCCTAATGGGACCTTATTGTAAAGTGATAATAATTTGATTATGCTTTCAGCTTCCAATAAAAGTCTATAACTCGCTGTTACTTTATATTTGATCACATCTCCCACACAATCAACACAGTCAGAAAACCAAGAGGCCCTAATAATGACTGAACATCAGTGTTGTTGTGAACTCAAGCAGAGATGCGTGGCTTTCGCAGAACAGAAGTACTGTAATCTACATAACTCTCGAATGATAAACCCACTAAACGACACAGTTCTGCATTATGACCGACGTTTGTCATTTCTGCAGATGCAAGAGTAGCAGGATTATGATCAGCTAAGCCCAGGACTGATGAATAATTCACAGCTTTCAGTTAACGGATCACAGTGGCAACCGATTGTAGAGTCCCTGCAAACACACACACACACACACACACACACACACACACACACACACACACACACACACACACACACACACACACACACACACACACACACACACACACACACACACACACACACACACACACACACACACACACACACACACACACACACACACACACACACACACACACACACACACACACACACACACACACACACACACACACACACACACACACACACACACACACACACACACACACACACACAACTTGAGCCATGTGGGCTGTTTTTTTCTCTCGGTCGGCTAAAATGATGGTACATGTGCGATGTGACTTCAGATCATTGGAATTGACCACTTCAGGTTCATGCAAAACCCTCAAAAGATGCTATATGGACATTTATTCGGATAAATTGCTTTGCATTTGGGCAACTGACATGATATTTCATCAGTAAACACAATATACTGTAGTGACATGCTATGGTCCATGTAAAACTTAAACAATATTTTGAGCTAATTCTTGAATAGTCATCATGCATTCTGTCTTAAAGAGATCATATTAACTGAGAAAATATATTAATCTGTATATTTAGAAATTCGTTTGACAAGACGTAGGTAAACTGCACCAAAAAAGGTGATTAAAATGGTGAGAAACTGAACAGAATTGGTGGCCAGTAACAGAAGAAAATGCATTTTCATTTCCATTATACATACTCATAGGTTTAACCTAAAATGATATTGTCATTTACCAACTGTGGCAAAAACATAACTGAACACCAGACCTATTTGCACATCTGATTGCAAGGTGTTCAACCACGATAAATATTAGAAAAAATCCAAATAATACAAATATATATATAAAAAATATCTTATTATGTCATCAAAAACTACAGCTTAAAACCCGGCCCAAAATATATGACCACCAGTGACAATTCATCTATTTGCATTTTATTTTCCTAATTTAATGCAATATTTGAATATGAATGCATAGCCTACTGTATACTGTAAAAAAAAAAAACTTTTTAAAAGTGTAACAAACCAATGATTATTAGAGTATGAAGAAAATACAATTTCTTCTGCAATATTTCACGTCTAATTATTTGTGAAATTTACATGCAATTTATGAGTTTAAATTGCTTTAAATGTAAATAAAAAAAATTCAGTGTAATTTTCCTGCATATAATTAAAGCCACAGACGAAGGTG
>NC_136886.1:3627413-3729842 GCF_949152265.1 Phoxinus phoxinus
ATGGATGGGTGGGTGGATGGGTGGATGGATGCATAGATGGATGGATGGATGGATGGATGGATGGATGGATGGATGGATGGATGGATGGATGCATAGATGGATGGATGGATGGATGGATGGATGCATAGATGGATGGTTGGATGGATGGATGGATGGATGGATGGATGGATGGATGGATGGATGATGGATGGATGGATGGATGGATGGATGGATGGATGGATGGATGATGGATGGATGGATGGATGGATGGGTGGGTGGATGGGTGGATGGATGCATAGATGGATGGATGGATGGATGGATGGATGGATGGATGGATGGATGGATGGATGGATGCATAGATGGATGGTTGGTTGGATGGATGGATGGATGGATGCATAGATGGATGGATGGATGGATGGATGGATGCATAGATGGATGGTTGGATGGATGGATGGATGGATGGATGGATGGATGGATGGATGGATGATGGATGGATGGATAGATGGATGCATAGATGGATGGATGGTTGGATGGATGGATGGATGGATGGATGCATAGATGGATGGTTGGATGGATGGATGGATGCATAGATGGATGGTTGGATGGATGGATGCATAGATGGATGGTTGGATGGATGGATGGATGCATAGATGGATGGTTGGATGGATGGATGGATGGATGCATGGATGAACCTCATTGGTTCTTGCACAAAGCGAACATGCTTGAGCTTTTGTTTGCAACCACAACTAAAGCGTGTGTTGATCAATGTTTAAATGTAAATCATATAAAGCTAATTTTAACTAAACCGTTTAATTCCTATGGATTAGTTTTACGATCTCTTTGTGAACTTTCTGAAGCGTCAAAGTGGTAGTTGCATTGCTGTCAATGGAGGGACAGAAATCTCTCAGATTTCATTAAAAATATCTTAATTTGTGTTCTCAAGATGAACATAATTTTCATTGTTGGGTGAACTAACTCTTTAAACTAAACTAAAAATGGAAAATAGATAAAGCTATATTAATACATTTAAATATTGATAAATGCTATGGTGTCAGCAACGCTATATTCAGCAGATTAATTAGTGTGCCTCACGTTGCATGTAATCAAAGGGTTTGCGTGGGAATCAGAGTTTGACAGGTCTCTCGTCCCTCTTTAGCCAGCTCAGCGCCTCAAGTCAGTTTAATTGCACTGGCTAATTTCCAGAAGATGAGCCGTACAGATTCACTCTGCTAATGTCTTTCCAATTTCAGATGAGTTCAAACCCAGTTCACGCTGACAATGGCCTTTTCTTCACCCTCAGAAGTCCAATTTCCTCCACGACCCAAAGGGAAATTCAAAGGGTTCTCTTCTATTCTGTGCCTAAATAACCATATTAATGTTTGGCCCGTGTACTTTCTCTCTCAGCTTGTTCCTCCTCAGCATGAAACCCAATCTAAGAGCAGTTCACCGCACAACAGATACTAATGAAACTTATGAAAGCCACATAAAATAACCATAATGTCCAAAATGAGCAGTCAGCAGCTATCTACAAATGACTTTTTTTATGGCTTTACATAATTTCAAAGTTTCTTTGCATATAATAGACCCTTACATGCCTCTTTCTTCCTCTTGCTTTTGCCTCTAAACACAATAAACAGATCTCTCGAAGACAAATTTCTTGGCTCTACTTCAGTGCATTCAAGTGTGAAATACAGTGGCTGAGGCAGCAAAGAGCATCCATTACCAACACTACACACACACACACACACACACACACACACACGCACGCACGCACGCACGCACACACACACGCGCACACACACACACAGCATGGGTAAGTTATTCTAATGTTGTGTTTTCATGTTTTATGGGGACTTTCCATTTACATAATGATTTTTATACCGTGCAATCTGTATCTCTCAATTGATCTTACCATCCAGTAGCTTTACAAACTTTCAACCAGTGTCTTACTCTGAATATTACTCAAAATAATTTCTCAGATGAAACTCACATTCTGTCAATCAGATTTATTGCCTGGTCGCCCATCCTCTTAGCTATGATAAACAGCTTTTTAATGAATGGGGTATTTCCAGAAAGTTTTAAACATGTTATTGTTCAGCCCCTATTCAAAGTACCTCATCTCTACCCCGACCTATCTCTAAACTCCCATTCATTTCAAAGGTTTTGGAAAGAGTTGCACTCTTACAGTGTACTTCATACCTGGATACTTTTAATAATCTAGACACGTTTCAATCTGGGTTTAAAGCGCTGCATAGCACTGAGTCAGCATTGCTGAAGGTTACAAATGACTTTCTGCTGCCATTGATTCTTGGTCTTCTGCTATTCTGATACTTTTAGATTCGAGTGCCGCATTTGACACTATTGATCATGATATTCTTCTGAAACGACTTGAGTGGGTTGTTGGAGTCCAGGGCCTAGCTTTACAGTGGTTCGCCTCATACTTAAAGGGGACTTACTTCTGTGTAAATATCGGGTCATTCACTTCACCATCTGCGGTGTTCCACAGGGGTCTATTCTTGGCCCTCTTTTGTTTTCCCTCTTCATGCTACCTTTAGGCTCAATATTCCAGAAATATAACAAATGCAAATAACTCCCTGCAAGTGAATTAAAATAAAGCAGAAGTGCTTCTACTGGGTCCTGCTGCAACCAACCACTCCATTAAAACACATTTAGGTTTCTTAAGTAACAACCGTGCAAAACATCTTGGAGTCTTTTATCTTCTTCTCCAATTTGGCAAGCATTAAAATGCACTATTTCAGTCTTTCTATTTAAATTTTTAATTCAATTGGTGGTTTCTTTGTTATTAACTGTGACATTTAACATTCGATTTTTAATAATTGTTTCTACACCAATTTTTTGCAGTGTATTATTTATATACTATTATATTAGGCCTACTTGTTATTAATTTGAATTAGCTTATATTTTCAGTTTTCATTGTAGTCTTACTAATTTTGCTATGTGCTACTTTTGATTTAATATCTTCTTTTATATTTAAATTATTTAATTTATTTAGTTTTAGTAATTTTAGTACTTAAACTTTATTTCAGGTTGCCAAGGCAATATATCACATTTTTGCTAAAGTTTTTAATCTAATATTTATATTTTATTATATTATATTTCAGCTTCATTTAAATAAATGAAAACGATTTTGAATAGCTTTAGTTTTAATTAACATTACCAATACTGCTTGACATAAGCAATAAGAGAAATGCTTGCCTAGTAAACGTCCTAATTAATGGAAATCAATTGCAATGTTTGTGAAATACAAAAGCTCCACAGCTGTGTTTGGATTTGAACATCGCAGGTGAGGCTTTGTGTAGGAAGACAGTCATAAGCTGCAATAGACACTGATTCATTCATTCAATAAACACTCCAGAGACTGATGAACACTCCCTTTATCTCTCGCGCATTAATAATAATGTGTCGGATGAGCCGCATAACTGCTTACAGCCGAGATTACAGTCACACCCTGAAACAGAGATCATTTAAACTGAGAAGAGAGAGTTCACACATTCAATATCCAATAGTATACAAATATGCACCAATATAGTCTTAGATTCAGATTTAGGGAACTAATTTCACTTCTGCTGATTTAAAGGCATAGTTCCCCCAAAATAAAAAGTCTGTCATCATTTACTGACCCCCATGTTGTGTCAAACCTGTATGAGTTTCTTTCTTCTGTTGAACACAAAAGAAGATATTTTGAAGAACGTCGCTGGTCCCCACTGACTTCCATGGGAAAAACAAACAAACAATGGAAGTCAATGGGAACCAGAAACTTTTTGGTAACCGATATTCTTCAAAATATATTCTTTTGTGTTCAGCAGAACATAAAAACTCATACAGATTCAAGCAGTCTCAATCTCAGCTCAATATACTGATGAGAAATGATCCTTGAAAGAAACATAATTTTTCTTGCTTATGGGTGGGTTGTAGAAATATCTAACAAGCTGCATTAAACTTCAAATAAGTTCTCACTCGCACATCTTTTCAGCATTCATAAAGCACAAGTAACCATTTTCAGAGACGTTTAGAAACCGAGGAACGGATTATTGATATCGGATCGTTGCAGACTTGCGATGTTCAAAGCATAAATCTCACATCTCTCCTCAGCATCTCTTTCTCTCAAGCGTTTAGTCTCAATCGATAGATACGTGACGTCCTTCCATCCACCTCTTCAATTTGTTTCTCTCTATCTTTGTCCATCTCACAGACAGACAGAAACTTGGGCAAGACAGCAGAGAAGGATCAATGCAGGATCTCACAGCAGCCAAAAGTGTTTGTGTGTGTTAAGGCAAGGTCACAGCGCAGCTGATATCCACACCGCCTCACACACACACATGAGAACCTGTCAAAAAGCAAGCCATCCTCCTGGAAATACGACGCTGGAGAGATGCAGCAGTTGAGATCTTGTTGCACGGATTCCCTGAGGCTTCAAAGAACAGCGTAATCTATCCTAGTATAAAAGACATCATACACTCTAAAAAAAATGTTGGGTCAAAACAACCCAATTTGGGTTATTTTGGCAACCCAACGCTGGGTCAAATAATGGACTAACCCAGCTGGTTGGGTTAAATCTGAGAAAATAACCCAAAAAATGACCCAACAGTCTCAACCCAGCGGTTGGGTTGAAAAAATAACCCAGCATTTTTTAGTGTGACAGACATTCACTTTTAAAACGCTCTCTACTGCTTCTTTGCAGCAGCTCTGGTTCAAATTCAACCGGCAACAATGTTCTTCTGATCATAACTTCCTCTCTTTTCCACAGAATTCGTCACATGATTCTGTTCTTCCTAAATCCACCTTATTTTTTCCATAAGAGCAGCGCGGCCATTGTGAGAGGCTTCCGGTTTCATCGGCTTCCAGTTATTTTTAGCACTACAACAACAAACCAGCTCATTATGTGGCTTGATATTGCAAACTACACTGAAAACCCTAATAAGTTGATTGAACTCAATTGATTTCAGTAAACTCGTTCCCTCAATTTAATTGAGTAAAAAACGTGCATATTTAAGTTTACTTAACTTGGTGCTTATGTAGAATTGACTTAAATTGTTTAGTTCACCAAACTTGACGATTATTTAATGTACTTAAACAATAAAGTTCACTTAACTTAGTGTTAATTTCAAGTGTACTTGAATATTTAAGTAAACTCAACATGAAAATTTAACTGAAATTAGAATTGAATTCTAAATTTTTATTTCTTACTATAGTATTTTAATGATTTGACGTAAATATAAACACACTGGTTCAAACCACAAACAGTTTGACCATTTACTGCACTTTGTTGTGCTAATGAATCAGAAGTCTCGCACATACAAAATAGCTTGGATGCTATCTAAATAAAAAGTACAAAAAGATGTCCCACTGAAAGCACATATTGATTTCTGTCAGGAACACTATCATCAAAGATGACTGACAGTTAGCATACAGTTTGGATTGGCGGTGTGTTTCTGTTCTGGGCCTGTCCATACAGTCTAGCATGGATAAGAGCAGGAGTGCAGTGATAACCCTCCTCAGGGTAAACAGAACAGAACCAACATAAATGCATTGCAGATTCCATTAATTTTCAATAATTTAATGTAACAACATAATTCAAGAAATATGAGTCTGATTGGAAGAGGAATATCAGAAGGCCAAGACCTGACTGGATGACAGGAGGAGCTGGGGATGGAGGAGGGTAACGCTTTAATAAAGCTGCTGATGCTGAATGGACCTTATAATTCCTTGTAATTGATTGTCTCAGTGCATGTAATTATTGTTGATGAGCTCACAGGACAAAATTCACACAAAGGTTGTGATGGCAATTAATCAATCAATACATCAATCAATCAATTTCTATAGACGTGGATCAGCTGATGCGAGCTTGAATTAAGCTAATGTTACACGTGGATCATGTAAATAAGTAAAAGAATAACAAATGATTACTAGTAGTTAGCATACTTATTTACATATAATATTGTATTTTGCAGTATTTCTTTTTTTTAAATATAATACTAAATTGCATTGTTAAATAAAATGCAAGTTATATATGAAATATTTATAAATAAATTGATTGTATAAATACTAGACGGCAAATAAAATTATAGCTAAAAATTACAACTAAAGCTCAATCAGACACGTTACCAACAAAAACACTAAATTAATTTTATAAATAAAATATAAAATTACATATTAACTAAACTACTGGACAATTTGTATTTATAAAATGCTAAAGTAATTGTATTAATAAATTACATTTGACAAACTACTGAATAATTTTATAAAGAAAATGCTAAATTACCTCATAAATAAAATAGTAATTTAATATTATAAATAAAATATCAAATTTATTTTATACATAAAATTCCATATAAATAGATTTAGCTAAAAATTGCAAATAAAACTTGATTAGATATGTTGCCAAAACGACCAGATTAATCAACAGAAGAGAAATTAGCGCTGTAACCAGCTTCCAATCCCATGTGGGCAGTAACACGGGTGATATCACTTGTGCCCTTGAGCTTGACTCCAATCATCCTGAAGTGAGCAATGACACGGCCCTGCTGAACCCTGGGTCATCTTTCAAAGTACAAATCATTCAATCTGGCTTACGCAACTAAACCACATCAGTCAGAATGGACTATGCTACTAACTGCATACTGTACAGTTCCTTATAAAAAGTGTTCAGTGATAATATCTTTTCTAAAGGCGATGTCTTGGCTGGACTGGAATTTCAGAATTGAGATGTGTATCCCACTGTTAAGTGCTTAGACCTTGTATTGAGTTCAGGTAAAAGCCTCTAAGTCTAAAGACTCTCCTCGGTTTTAGTCGCCATCTGAAGCTGAAGGCTGAAGGACAGATTCAGAGTGGAGGTGAACGAGTCCTCCAACACAATCCAGTTACAGAGCGGCAGTACATGACTTCATAAGGTGAAAAAAATCTACATTTGAGATTAAATACTACTTTTAAGATTGACAGTCTAAAAAAAAAAAAAGGTACAAAAGCTGCCTTAAGCGTGCAATGTTTTTGTACCTTTTTTCTGGGAATGTAGCACTGAATCAATGCAGGATAACAAACGCCAAACTCCCACAGTTCACAAACTTTTTCCCAGCAGAGCAAATAATAATTGACCCAGAGCTAAAGAGTTCAGGAGCCAAGAGACAATTCAGGACCCTGGACAGTTCAAGACCCTCCAAGACTCGAGCAGAAGAAGTCAAGCGGACATCTGGTGTCTGTGAACCAGCGGTTAAGCTTGCACATGATGTAAGATCAAACTAAAATGGCAACAGAGACAACCATCAGACATGTCCTAATCAAACAGCGCACTGGTGTAATGATTCATGTCCTTTGCTGCTGCCAGCCCTGCTGCTATTGATTTATTAAAGCAGACCTTTAAGGTTTAGCATGCAAAAAGGCACTAAAGTCTCCTTTGGGAGCAACTGAGATTGCACTTACTAAAATGGTCTATTGTGAGTCTCAGAACAGAGGTCTGGGTTAACAAGTGCCCTAAATTGCCATCTTTATTCATGCTACTAAGGTACTTCAATACCATGACCAAAATTGGGTATTTTCTTGTTTGGCTTGTACAAACCTTTTTTTTTAAAGAAACAAGCAGTCTATTTTAAACTAAAAGTTGACTAATTCCAACATTTAGACAGTATGTGTATTCTATAAACAATTATATTGAAACACGGTACAAAAACATAAGGTACACTTACAAAAAAGTACATTGGAGTACAATGTAAATATTTAATTATCAAAGTACCATGGCATTACCATATTGTGGCACTTTTTTGCAAGGATACCATGAAATGCAAGAAATGCATATCTTTAGAAAAGCATACTATTCAAAACATAAATTAGTAAGTACATATAAACATTAAAAGTCTCGGGAAAATGGCTGCAATGTCTTGTAGGCTAATATTATTAGTTAGCTTTTAAGTAGTTTATTTTTACCAATACACCATATTTTGCCAAATGCAAAACATGTGTATAATGAAGAATGCATAAAAGTCTAATTCATTCATGTAATTCAATTTCATTCGACACATGCATATTAATTCCAGGTGCACAGAGCGTTCAGTGTTCAGCGTTTCGTGCGAAGAACCGCAGCTCTTAAAAGACTGCGCAAGCGTTCACAAATAAATGACAAAACACAAGAACACACGTCTATCCTCTTATATCGATACAGGTCTCATTCCTACAGCTAAATAAGAAACAAAACCATGCGTTAAGACATACCAAGCACAGATGCACGAGAATCCAGCCTCTCTGCGAGCCTCCACTCTAGTAAAACACAATAACGGTGAGCCGTCCGATTCAGTTTAGGGAATCGGTTCGCTCGGCGAATTCGTTACAGCGAGTTCACAGCGTCTGTTCTTTTACGTGATGTCCTTTTTACGTGGTGTTTTCGTGTAGTTAAATAAATGTTACGATATATAGTTTGAATACGTAATTTATATGGTGTTCCTCAGTCTGCCATATAAAGTGATTAACAAACCCATTGCGAAACAGTTCAACTGAATAAAAAAAAGAATCGGTTCGACAGAACGATTCATTCGCGAATCGAACATCACTAAAACACAAAGGTATCGGATGAACAGCCAGTGTTGGGGGATGGTCAGCCAAGAGACCCACGTTACATATTAATGAGCACCATACTAAGATCAACGAATAGGTGACCAATGCAACAATACATATTTTTTTATAGGTAGGTTATATTATATGAATTACTCCACATTCTTGTGAAATACATAACTGACTGTGGTTCAATTAAACTATACCCATTAACCAAAAAGTACCAAAACAACTGGTGCTATTATGCTATTTGGGATGTTTTAACAACAACAAAAAAGTACTGCGGCAGTACCATGGTACAGTTGTGTTAATACCACTGATAGCCAGTATGTACTGGTATTCAGGGTTATATTAAGGTTTATTTTTGCCCCCTATTGGTGACACATTGCTAATGCATTTACTCTGGCTTCATTGTGTTATTGGGGGCAGCGGTGTCATACTGCAGTAAAACTAAATATTTGGTGGCATCATATTATTTAACACAATATTCATGCTTTGCATTTTTGACATGCAATCTTTAAAAAAGTTGCATTCAAGTAGGGCTGTAAACGATTAATCGCGATTCATCGAATCCAAAATAAAAGTTTGTGTTTACATAATATATGTGTGTGTGTTGTGTATAATTATTTTGTGAATATAAATACACACACATGCATGTATATATTTGGGAAATATTTGCATTTATATACGGCATATATATATTTATATGAATTATTTTATATATAAAATAGAACTATTTTATATATAAATAACACACTTTTCTTAAATATATGCATGTGTGTGTATTTATATATACAAAATAATTATACACAATACACACACATACATTGTGTAAATACAAACTTTTATTTTGGATGCGATTAATCGTTTACAGCCCTTTGTACAGTAAATGTGCACTAACTGCTTCTGGCAAATCTGCTCCTGAATGTAATATTAGGTGAAAGTAATGTGCCTGCAAACACAGGGGGTCCGTGTCTGAAAGCAGACGGACGTGTTGCAATGTTAACTTCTCTATTTGTTGGCACAGGTAGAACAACAATCAAAGCTCCTGTAAGGTTCATTCCCAAAAGTCCACAAACCTCTGGCACTGAACACATCACCGCCTCGCAACACACAGATGGAGAACAGGAAAACACTGCTCGCTGCCAGAGAAATGTGCTGAGCGCTGAGATATTAACCAATGCATTTATTGTTAACGCATCAAGATGAGTTTTGTTTTACCAATTGGATCGAGCCATTGCTATTGAAATGTTCCCAAATGTTCCCAGCTGAAACTTCAATAAACTTTTAAAGAGTTTAAATTTAATGTCTCAAAACCATAATTTGATCTCTCTCAGAGCTAGGAATCAGGTTGAGAAAACTTTTAGAAATAGTTAATAATATACCAAATTAATCCATTAAGTGCCATTATTGAGAACGAGGTCAAAGGCCATATGCCATACACACATACTAAAACTACCAGACTCAAGCTTCATTGTTAAATTGCATGCTTACTTCTCATGTGTGAAGGATGTGTGGATGTGGACGCCCTCTACTACAGCGATCTTGAGGTATAAAGAGTAAAGGAAACGAGTAATATCTTTTAGCATTCAACTCTGCAGAACAAATATTGGAGGGCAGAGAAACGACTGTATTGATGTCACAACAGGACAGTGTTTATGGTCAACACCGGCGATGCCTGGTCACTGTTTCACATACAACGGAGAAGGACTGACTGAGGACATCCAATGTAATTATAAATACCATATATATATATATATATATTAGGGGTGTGCAAAGCAGCCGATATTTGTATCTGTATTTGTATTTGTTGAGGGGGGAAAAGTATTTGTATTTGTATTTGTATTCGAGTAAAATTCAAAATAGGCGTAAAAAAAGAAAAAGAAATTCGTTACACTTCTAATTTACGTTATAGTGTAAGTATTCTTTAATTATATACATTCTAATAATGATGGATATGCAATATTGGTTGATATTTTTCCATAAATCCAGCAATGAAACAAGGAACGTCATTGAAAAGAAAATAACGTAACAGTCATTACCTCATCCATGGTTAAAACAACTAATAAAATACCATTGTGAACATTATGAAGCCTACATCTTGCTGTCTGTCTGCAAAAGACTGAGTAACTTAAACGTACCATATAACTCCCACACGTGCATACAATTCGACACAACTAACGTTACACACGCATTTTTAACCGTACGTAAACGTTACTCTGTAAACAGCCTATTGTCTAAATTACCGCGCTAAACAGCTGCGAAAACAGAGCGAACATGAGAGCGCCCGACTCCAGACGTCAATAATGCAGCGTAATGGAATAATCTCCCGATCAAACTCCACTTCCCGAAAGTTATAAACTGCCTCAGAAACCCAGTTAAGGTACAAAAATCTATTCAACAAAAATAGTGATGGAGTTAAGTGTTTTTTCGGTCAGCCGAGCCCTCTCTGTTGCTGTGTGGAGCAGCCTGCGTCCGTCACTCACTCACTCTCTCACTCATCCGGGCGTCGTGCACTGCGGTCTCATAAGGAAACACAGCTTTTTGATATAAAGTTTTTCCTATTCCCGAATACAAATATTTTTTAAAGTATTTGTTCGAAATAAGTATTTGTAAAAAACACGTTATGCCTTTCCGAATACCGTATTCGGGTTCGGCTCCACCCCTAATATATATACAGTGTTGGGTAAGTTAATAAGCTACTCTAAAAAAATAATTAAATACTAATTACATAGCCTATTATACTATATCATTACATATACTAATTACTTTCTAAATCCCAACAACCGCAACCAGTTAAGCAATAAAGGATAGACATGAAACAGCTCTTGTTAAATAAACAACATACAATTAATTGCATAAATTATTAATGAACTGACCAAAGTGGGTATAATATATATATATATCAACATATAAGATATATTGATATATATCTATGTATAAATACACACACATTCATGTATATATTTAAGAAATAATTGCATTTATATACATTTATATAATTTATATTATATATAAATATTTTATATATAAATATAACCAATTTTTCTTAAATATATACATGATTGTGTGTTTTTTTTAGATATCTAAATAGTTATACACAGTACACACACATATATTATGTAAACACAAACTTTTATTTTGGATGCGATTAATCACGATTAATCTTTTGACAGCCCTAATATATATATATATATATATATATCTTTATACACTGCCATACTGTACAACCCCAAATCAAGAAAAATTGGGACATTTTGTCAAATGCAATAAAATCAAGAATCTGTGAATTGTTAATTCTCTTCCAAATAACTGACAAAAGTACAAAGATAAAATATTTCCAGTGTTTTCACTGAACAACTTAATTGTATTTTGTAAATATAAACAATTTTTGTTTATGTAAAAAAAAATTTGACAGGCAAAATAAAAGTGAAAAGCTTTTAAAAGTTAAACTCTTTTGAGAGAGTCCGCAATGAGCAGGGGAGACGGGACAGGTGAGGGGTCGAGATTGCGTGTACAAGGAGCATCTCAGTCTTTGCAAGCAACTTTGTTAACATGAGAAGGAGAATCCGACAACGACGGCCATGTCGGCTGTTGAGCAGCTTTCTTTATCAGGGGAGATTGGGTTATTAAACTGTAATTCAAAGGAAAGGTGATGTGACACAGTGGTAAACATTGCCTTAGTCCCAACTTTTCTGAATCAAAATCAAAATTTTATTATATTTACAAAATGCAATTAAGTTGTTCAGGGGAAACATTGGAAATATCTTCTTCATAGAATTAAAAAATATCTCAAATTGTTGATTTTATTGCATCTTTTTTAAAATGTCCCAATTTATATATAGCCTACTGTAGGCTACCTGTCATACAGTATAGGCACGCGCGCACACACACACACGCGCGCGCGCGCACACACACACACACACACACTGTTTGGTGTATATTTAAAGGAAATGTTATGTGACACTGCAACTTTTTTGAATCAAAATCAAAATCAAAATTTGATTATATTCAAAAAATACAATTAAGTTGTTCAGTGAAAGATTGGAAATATCTTCTTCATAGAATTAGAGAGAATTAAAAAATATCACAAATTCTTGATTTTATTGCATCTTTTCAAAATTTCCCATTTTATATCTTATGTACATTCATTATATAGGCCCACACACACACACACACACACACACAGTTTGGTGTATAGCCTTTATATTTGTATGTTTTCTACGATTTGTCAAGTTTATGCGATCTCCAGTTTTTCGATCGATCAGTGTTTCTTGATTTTATTGCATCTTTTCAAAATCTCCCAATTTATATATTATGTGCATTCATTATATAGGCTAGGCCTACACACACACACACACACACACACTGTTTAGCCTTTATATTCGTCTGTTTTCATACGATTTGTCAAGTTAATGCGATCTCCAGTTTTTCGATCGATCAGTGTTTCTTGATTTTATTGCATCTTTTCAAAATCTCCCAATTTATATATTATGTAGGCTACATACAATATATAGGCCTACACACACACACACACACACACACACACACACACACATGCGGTCTCCAGTCCACTAGCGGGAGCGTCGCGCGTCTCGTGTGACTGAATAAAGCGCGGCGAAACAATACAGGAAGAACAGCTGATGACGTTCTTTCCGGCTCCGGTCTCTCAGCAAGAGTAAAGGTAGGCCGAAACAAGGGCCGAAAATCCGTTCAAAATCTTGATCATCTTATTATTTTATGTGTAGTTTCAAGCGAATTCGCTTTGAATAAACCCCATATAGTGAATATATCTTAGTCTTGAGAAAATATGCGGTGGGGAAATGCTATATTTAAGTCAGGATAATGTCCCTGTCTTGTATGCTACAGCGCGAGAGTGTTTCACGGCTGGTGTGAAGTCAACACAGCAACATGAGATGAGAAAATAACATTGAATAAAATATTTATTGGTGGTGTTCCAGAAAATAAGTAATTTAAATGCCAATACCTTCGTTGAAAACTTGTTAATGTGAATACGTCAATGCGTTTCTCATAAGAGTCGCGCAGAATATTATCTCTGATTTAAATGACCATGTTTTTCTCTTTTAGCCATGGTACTAACATGTACATACTGTCTATGATACTTGAATATGGTAGTGGTTTGATACCATGATATTACTATCACTACGCTGTATCAGCAGTACGTACTTGTGTGTGGCTCTTCGTTGATTTAGTGTTGTCAATTGATGGTAATAGTTTCTGTTTGACATTTATATTATGTAAATGATACTGTTAGATTTACCATTGAATGGTATATATCAGATATAGATAATAACAAAGAATACCATGGTGGTTATGGCGGAACTAGGGTCTCAAATGTTGTCTCTTTGCAGTTGCTCTAAACGTGTTATCATACTGATAAAATATACCTTAATGCAATACAAGTCACATAAAAGCGTCTGCCAAATGCATTAAAATGTAAATATCATAATGGATGAAAACTCATGATTGTGTTTTTCTTTCTGCAGATGTTGATGCCCAAGAAGAACCGCATTGCTATCTATGAGCTCCTCTTTAAAGAGGGCGTCATGGTGGCCAAAAAAGATGTGCATCTCCCAAAACATCCAGAGCTCGCCGACAAGAACGTACCCAACCTTCACGTGATGAAGGCTATGCAGGTGAGTGCATCTGACCATCATTCCTAACCCGATTATGCTTAATGAGCCGACAATGCATGTGATTTTTGCATGGTAACCCTTTTTCTTTATCGGCGTTAGGCCATAAACGGCTTAAGCATAAACTAATCTTTACCGTTAGATTTCTGCCTGTTACACCGATTTCGCTCAGCTTGTAAACTTATTGAATTGTGCATGTATGATATGTGACGGTCCTAACTGGATTTGAGTGCATCCAGACAGAGCGAGCATTTTGCAGTAAGGGAGGAAGAAATATATCGCAAAATCAGACTCTGATCTTATATAAGTGAGTCTGAAAGTAAGTGCTCTGATCAGGTGCATCTGTAACTGCATGAGAGGATGATAAATGAGCCGTGCGATTCCCTTTGACATGTAGCAATATTCTTAACTTCTAGGGCTGTAACGATTTACGATATTAAACCGAAATCGCGACACTCAGATCCACGAACCTGTGTCGCGGTATGAGAAGGCAGATCGCGATCGACACACCCCTTCCCAGACTTATCTTTCTCGTCCAGAATAGATCCTAGGGCTGTGACGGGGTCTTTTACATATTAGGAATGGGAATTTCAAGCAAAAATAATATTTGAAGATCGCTGGGTATCATTTGATTATTATTCAAAAATCGCACCTCTCCCCCACACACACACACACGCGCGCGCGCAAGCACACACGCACATACAAGCAAACACCAGAGCAAGTGAGCAAAGCGCGCAGTGTTTGCTTTTATGTGTGTGTGTGTGGCACCGGCGCGCGCGTGAACTGGAGCTCACCTTATAAACGAATCGAAACTTAGAAAGCTTGAAATACTTTTACTTGATTTAACGTTAATTCAAAACATAAAGAAATGGCGGCTTAGGCTAATTCGTAGGAAGTGTGCATTTCTCTATAGGCGCGTTCACTTTGTGGCAAGCGTTATTCCTGCGCTTGAGATGCGGGTAATGCGGAATAGGCAATATATTATTTGTGGTTTACAGCACAGACAGTAAGCCTCGGTTACCTCAGAAGAATTTTTAACATGCTCGAATCATCTCCACAATGGAGTATAGTTCTAATTGTTTTTCAAAAGTATTTTGTTACAAGAAAACAGAGTTATAGCTTTAGCTATTTATTTATTTATTTGGCTTTTAAAATCCTCCCTCCTCGCAAGAATCGCGGTTTGTATCGAATAGTGGGTCAGAAATCGGGATACGAACCGAATCGTGGGTTTGCTGTATCGTTACAGCCCTATTAACTTCTAATGTTATTTAACATTACAACTGACATAAATGAGTCAGATACGCAAATGATTAAGTCTTGATGTCTCTACCGGTAAATAACCTGATTTATTAATAAAGCCTTGTAAATGCAATTAACTTCTGTTGTTGGTTTATTGGTTTTCATGTAAACCTTGATTTCAATAAGCTGATTTGAGTTATCAGCTTGCATGTAAACATGCTCATTAATAAACCAAACCATGATGACAATGTGAATGTATATTGAAATACCTCTGCCTTCCCAGTCTCTGAAGTCATGTGGGTACGTGAAAGAGCAGTTTGCTTGGCGCCACTTCTACTGGTACCTGACCAATGAGGGCATCCAGTACCTGCGGGACTTCCTCCACCTGCCCCCGGAGATCGTGCCCGCCACCCTCCGCCGCCAGACTCGCCCAGAGACCGCCAGACCCCGTCCCAAGGGTAAGAGTCATCTTCCTCGCCTGAAAAGAGGAACATTCACCTTCATCATGTTCCATAAACTTCTTTGTTTTTCCATGCAATTTTTGTATGCAATCTTTTCCATTCAGTGGCATAACATTTTCAGGACCAAAAAAAGTACCGTATTTTCCGGAGTATAAGTCGCATCAGTCAAAAAATGCGTCATGAAGAGTAAAAAGGCACATATAAGTAACTAGACTATAAGTCGCATTTATTTAGAAATTTATTTCACAAAATCCAAGACCATATTCAACTACACAATAGCACACTGAACAACTACACAAAAACAGAACAACAGGCTGAATAGGTGTCCGGTATGTTAACTTAAAGTAACACTTCACTTTTTTTTGGTAATAGGCTCATTTTCCAGCTCCCCTTAGAGTTAAACAGTTTTACCGTTTTCGAATCCATTCAGCCGATCTTCGGGTCTGGCGGTAGCACTTTTAGCATAGCTTAGCATAGATCATTGAATCTGATTAGACCGTTAGCATCTCTCCCCAAAAAAATGACCAAAGAGTTTTGATATTTTTCCTATTTAAAACGACTCTTCTGTAGTTACATCGTGTACTAAGACCGACAGAAAATGAAAAGTTGTGATTTTTCTAGGCCAATATGACTAGGAACTATTCTCTCATTCCTGCGTAATAATCAAGGAACTGCTGCCGTACCAGCAGCGCAATGATATTACACACTTAGTGCCGGTCACGTTGGAAGTTATCAAGCTGGGGACTATTTTCAGGCGCTCAATTTAAAAACAACAATCATTACTATTAGAAAACTGTTATGACTTGAATATAGTGCATTGACTACTTGATTCGACTTGATTTGAAAGTGGGTTTAAGTTGTCCTAAGACAAGAACAGGTATTGTTCAAAATTTATGTATAACTTTGAAAGGTTTTGATCCACTTCAAATGTGGACTACTGTATTTGTAGCGTGGCCTATAAGTGGTTATGTATAAATACAAAGTGGCAGTCCATTTCAGAGACCTTGACTGAAGTGCTAAATCAAACATGCTGTGTTTTCCAGGTCTTGAGGGAGAGAGACCGGCTCGTCTGGCCCGTGGTGAGGGAGACAGAGATGCTTACAGACGGTCTGCAGCTCCACGTACGTACACAATACACACTGACTGTTGACATCAGCAGATTCTTTAGCTGAGGCCTCGACGTGCAGCATTGTGTTAAACTAAAACCTTTTGTCCTACAGCCGGTGCTGATAAGAAAGCTGAGGCTGGTGCAGGTGCAGCCACAGAATTCCAGTTTGTAAGTACTACCGTTTAAATACTATTTATAATGTGAATTCAGTGCACGACTCAGTTACAGAAGTGCAGGCTTTGATAATCCAACTGGGAATTTGGAAGTCGTGACGCTCACTTTTTGCATGTGCGCTCTTTTGTTTTTTCAGAGAGGTGGTTTTGGCCGTGGCCGAGGAGGACAGCAGCCACAGTGATTTTCCACATTATCTGTACAATAAAGTTTCAAAAGTACTTCTGTGTCAGACTTGTTCATATATTGGTTGCTGGTACTTATGCATTCAATGCAATGTATCTGATGGTTTAAATTTAATGAACCTGTCAATTTTAAATGTGCAAACGTGCTTATGTGTATATACGTGCACGCAGAGTGTGTGTATATACGTGCACGCAGAGTGTGTATATACGTGCACGCAGAGTGTGTATATACGTGCACGCAGAGAGTGTGTATATACGTGCACGCAGAGAGTGTGTATATACACGTGCACGCAGAGAGTGTGTGTATATACGTGCACGCAGAGTGTGTATATACGTGCACGCAGAGAGTGTGTATATACGTGCACGCAGAGTGTGTGTATATACGTGCACGCAGAGAGTGTGTATATACGTGCACGCAGAGAGTGTGTGTATATACGTGCACGCAGAGAGTGTGTGTATATACGTGCACGCAGAGAGTGTGTGTATATACGTGCACGCAGAGAGTGTGTGTATATACGTGCACGCAGAGAGTGTGTGTATATACGTGCACGCAGAGAGTATATACGTGCACGCAGAGAGTGTGTATATACGTGCACGCAGAGAGTGTGTATATACGTGCACGCAGAGAGTGTGTATATACGTGCACGCAGAGAGTGTGTATATACGTGCACGCAGAGAGTGTGTATATACGTGCACGCAGAGAGTGTGTATATACGTGCACGCAGAGAGTGTGTATATACGTGCACGCAGAGAGTGTGTGTATATACGTGCACGCAGAGAGTGTGTGTATATACGTGCACGCAGAGAGTGTGTATATACGTGCACGCAGAGAGTGTGTATATACGTGCACGCAGAGAGTGTGTGTATATACGTGCACGCAGAGTGTGTATATACGTGCACGCAGAGTGTGTGTGTATATACGTGCACGCAGAGTGTGTGTATATACGTGCACGCAGAGTGTGTGTATATACGTGCACGCAGAGTGTGTGTATATACGTGCACGCAGAGTGTGTGTATATACGTGCACGCAGAGTGTGTGTATATACGTGCACGCAGAGAGTGTGTATATACGTGCACGCAGAGAGTGTGTATATACGTGCACGCAGAGAGTGTGTGTATATATGTGCACGCAGAGTGTGTGTATATACGTGCACGCAGAGTGTGTGTATATACGTGCACGCAGAGTGTGTGTATATACGTGCACGCAGAGTGTGTGTGTATATACGTGCACGCAGAGTGTGTGTGTATATACGTTCTGATTGTTATATATTATGCATCATGTATATCTATGTGCAGAGTTGTACACATATTTGTGTATGTATTCTGATCATTTTACAGTAGTCAACATTTGAAGTGGATCAAAACCTTTCATCAAAGTATACATGAATTTTGAACAACACCTGTTCTTGTCTTAGGACAACTTTGAACTTTTTTGACCCACTTCAATACTGTATATTCTGCATCACATGTAATATTGCCACTAAACCTTGACCTTTCACAACTTTCAATATGTTATATAAATCAGGAATATGCGGCATGCTAAATCATTACAAATTTGACTTTTGAGGGGACAAACTCACTAAAACATTGAGGTGAAATACTGGTGTTTATTAGTTGGCACATTTATATTACATTCTCATACTGGTTGATTTCACAATCCCAAAATGAAAAAGCAAAATATTCCAGTGAAGGGTACAGCTGTGGAACTAAAAACGTCTCTTTTTGGAGTGTGTGGAGATTTCAGTCATAATTACAACATCCCATTTAGACCAATCACTTCACGTATACCAGGGCGAACTCTTTATTTGCGTGGCCAAATAAAATGCAATCTACCGACGTTTACATTCAGAGTCACGAGCAGGGCAAATGTAAGGTGCTTTCCGTGAGACTTTCGTCAAGGATATGGGTATTTCAGATGGTCGGTTTTATACTTGAAACGCAGCAGTTAAGATCTCACATCCTTGTTTTGTAGTATGAGAGAAGGTCAGTGTTGTTGGCTACATAAAGGTGGTTTGAACCATGTCCATGTCGCCACGTCCACTTAATAGTTGTTCTTTTATATGCAGTTGTGCCAGTATGACAGTCACAATAGTATGGCCGTCATCACATGTATCAATCAAAAAACAGTCCAGATTAAGTATTACATGCTACACTAAAAGTGAAAGAGAAAGACTTGACATCAGCTGTCAAAAATCAATGACATTAGTGTTGATGGATATTAATCAATCAAAGGCATGTAAACGTAAATCACCGAGAAAAAGGTGTTCATTCACTTGTTAAATCTTGGGTTCATCACTCACTTTGCAGTCGGACTAACAATACAAAGATGAAATCTTGAATCAGAAATGTACTTTAAAAATGAACTTGCATCATAAATGCACTTAAAACTCCTAAAGGAGCAAAACGATGCAGTTCAGTCTTGAGGAAATAAAAATCCCAACCTAACTTGTACCATATCTATACATCGCAATGACAAGCACTCGAGAATTTGACGTTTCGCCTTTTAAGATCTGTACAAGAGCAATAAAAAGACATCTTTCTAACTACAGTGGCTCAAGATTCACAGTATTTTTGCCAACCGCTGCTTTCCAAGCACTTTACAGAGCGCGGCTTCACGGATCTGACATTTCAAAAGAAGAGAAGATGTTGAAACGTTTTTATATACGAACTAAAACATCTGTTCTCTCAAATGTTAAGCGGTTGTAGATGTGGTCACTTCTAAAAGAGGTCAAAACAACCAGACATCTCAAAACCCAAGATAAAGGCCAGAAAACAGACCTCATCGCCATAATATTAATGGCCAAATCTACTGATGGAAAATTAAACAATTTCTAGAGACGGTCAAGAGTGCCCTCCAAAACATGATGTGAAATATGTCCTGCATGTATGCTGTTAATGCAGACTAGAGATAGTTTTGTACATGCACATTGCATTCAACTAAAAAATAATAAACTATATAAACATGTTCATTCAAATAAAGCTCTTTAAGTGTAGGTTGAGAGCCGTTGCGGTATTAACAAAATGTAAACATCTGCTAATAGTTAAAATTAACACAATACCATTTTACTTTCTTAATGTGATGTATTTCAGAGCGAAACGGTATATTCCATAAGAAAAAAAGGCTTAATTGCTCATTCTTGATGGCATTTTTTCCCCCTTGGAATAACATGAACTGAAATTAAGCATGTTCGATAATTCATAAAGCACATTAAAAAAGTAAAAAGAATCCATTTTGATTTCATGTGGTTCATAAAGATTTTGGAAATTGCCAGGTAACGTTACAATAAAATAAAAAAATCTTCCCCAAAAAAGATTGCATTGGAAATTGAAGTGCGTCGTCTTGTGTAGAGGGAGGATTTCCAAGATACTCGATTTGATTGGCCATTCGATCTACTGTGGATCTTCTTAAAGTCAACATGGTGTGCACAACCCATTTTACTTCCATATGGTGAGGAAAATAAATAAATCTGTGATTGGAGTAATTGGACCATGAAAAGTGTGTTTCATACCAGAATGGGTTTGCAGCCGGCACATTATGGTGCACTGATGAAACCAGGCAAGAGTGTTAAAAAGTAAATCGAGTCAATTTTGTTTCCATGTCGACTTTAGAAAGTGCTACAGATTACCATGACGGCACAACGACAACCGGCCAAATCATACCACCATTATATCACAGTTTGCTTAAAGGAACACTCCGACTTTTCGGGACTTTAGCCTATTCACCTTATCCCCCAGAGTTAGATAAGTCCATACATACCTTTTTCATCTCCGTGCGTGCTATAAGTCTGTTTGACGCACCCATCGCTAGCATAGCTTAGCACAAAGACTGGATGTGAATGGTTGCAGCTAGCATACTAATCCAAATAAGTGACCAAAATAACGCAAACATTTTCCTATTTACATGTTGTGATTTGTATAGTCACAGAGTGTACAAAAAACAAAGTCACATGAGACACAGACATATTTTAACCGTATAAATCCTGGGAACTATTCTAAAGGCGAAGCATTGCTACTTGGGCGGAGTGATAACCGCAGCACCTGAGACGCGCCGTTGTTTCTTCTGTCAACAAAACCAGCGTGACATCTCAGGTGCTGCGGTTATCACTCCGCCCAAGTAGCAGTGCTTCGCTTTCAGAGAATATAGTTCCCAGTATTTATACGGTTAAAATATGTCTGTGTCTCATGTGACTTTGTTTTTTGTACACTCTGTGACTATACAAATCACAACATGTAAATAGGAAAATGTTTGCGTTATTTTGTCACTTATTTGGATTAGTATGCTAGCTGCAACCATTTACATCCAGTCTTTGTGCTAAGCTAGGCTAGCGGTGGGTGCGTCAAACAGACTTATAGCACGCACGGAGATGAAAAAGGTATGTATGGACTTATCTAACTCTGGGGGATAAGATGAATAGGCTAAAGTCCCAAAAAGTCGGAGTGTTCCTTTAAAGGGGAAGTGTTTCGTTTTCTCCAATAGCGGCACCAAACATAACTGCAAAAATAAAGTCAATTGCAATTCATTGGTGCTGCTAACGGCACAAAACCACACACTTTACACACAGGATTCATTGAAAATTTGACAATGTTAAATTCAAAGTCCTTCAAACATCCGCTGGTTGAAAAAAAAAAAAAATCTAAATTAAAAAGTGCGCATGTAGAATTACTCTCCAGTCTAATCAGGTACTAGAATATATTAAATGTGTTTTTTTGGAGGCCCATAAGTTATTTACAAGATGGCAAGACAAAAAAAAAAGGTTAAGTTAAGAGCAACAATTTAACATGAGAAGTACAGGTTAAACATTCATCACATCACACAAACTCATCAGACAAATAAATACCAGTGTTCATGCAAAACTATCAAGTTCTCACAGTTCCAGCATTCAGACGACTAAACGCGTCCCCTCGCAACCGCGGAAATAGAGCTAACGAAACGCTTGTTCACACACACACACACACACGCACGCACGCAGAGGAAATCCAATGTGTAAAAATACTGAAAGCCACATGCTCACGCACCATGTGTATATTTTTACATCACAACAGTAAAAAGTAGTTCTTGCATTCGTTTAATCGCACACTCGGGCCGCGCTAAAGGGACGTGGGTGTCATGCAACAGTCCGCATGAAAGAGGAACTAAACAGGGGAAAGCAAAAGTGTTACATTTACAAAACATCGTTTCGAATATTCAACCAACACTTGATGTCTTTGCCACCTTCTCGGCGTTTAGAAAGCCTTGGCAAACCATTGTTTTTTGTGTCTTTTTTTTTTTTTTTTTTTTTTAAGAAAAAGAATCCAAATAATAACAGAATAATGAAAGTAAGAGCAAGAGTGGTGGAAGCATCCGGAGTGTCTGTGTTTTGCGTTAGTTATCTGATATCAGAGACGGAGCTCTGATTAATGCTGTAGGTGGGCGACGTGTCTCCTCCTATCGTGGCCACCAGGGGCGTCCCGTTACTGTTCAGACAGCCTTCCTGTAGAGCCGTGAAGTAAGTGGCCTGTACTGGTTTGTGACACTGCAATACTTCTATGGCATCGTCGATTTTGAACCATTCCCTTTTTCTCCCTGTCAAAACAAAAACGACAAAGGTTGATTACTAACATCAGATCCAAAGAACGCACATCAAAATGTTGCTCAAATTGGGTGTTCGACAGGGAAATTCAAAGGGGGAGTCCAAAAATTTGCAAAATGTAATGATAGACTCACACACAGGAGGTCACGATTCGAGCATGTAGGCTCTTCGTCAGACAATTCAAAGTTAAACACACCCTACGCCTTTATACTCTACACACGGGTGGATTGCAATGCAACTGTATGTGCGCCAATCACAAACTTTGGATTTCAGGACCTTTTAATGTTTTGCACACTTGTAAACCTCACAATGATGTTAATTAGAATTGGGAATTATTCTGATGAGACGTACATCATGTAAATGTTGCCTAAACATTGCCATATGTCTGTGTTAATCTGATTTATGTGTCATGTACGCAATTTATTCATTATATACACTGAATTTTGTTTACATGTACAGGTTAAACTCGAAAAATTAGAATATCGTGCAAAAGTTCATTTATTTTAGTAATTCAACTTATAAACTCATTACATGCAAAGTGAGGTATTTCAAGCCTTTATTTGTTATAATTTTGATGATGATGGCTTACGGCTTATGAAAACCCCAAATTCAAAAAGTCGTAAGCCATAATCATCAAAATTATAACAAATAAAGGCTTGAAATATCTCACTTTGCATGTAATGAGTCTATATAATATATTAGTTTCACCTTTTAAGTTGAATTACTGAAATAAATGAACTTTTGCACAATATTAAAAATTTTCGAGTTTCACCTGTGTATATATATATATATATATATATATATATATATATATATACACACACACACACACAAAATTGTGCATGCTATGAGAAATGAATGCAAACATCTCCAGTGTTTCCACAGAAGAATAAGAGGGATAGAACATTTCTTAGTTTTACTCAGGCTGATTATTCCACTAGATTACCGACCTTCAACCAGCAAATAATATGCATGTAAGTGTCGTTGAGGCTCGAACTCTAGAATCTAGATGTAAGCTACCGGTCAATATATGTTTTTAAGGAAATTAATACTTTTATTCTGCAAGTATGCATTAAATTGATCAAAAGTGATAGTAAAGACATTTATAATGTTTTATAATTTTGATAAAATATTTCTATTTCAAATAAATGCTGTTCTTTTAAACTTTCAAGAATCCTGAAAAATTTATTTTCATCAGTTTTCAAAAATATGAAGCAGCACAACTGTTTTCAACATTGATAATAATGAGAAATGTTTCTTGAGCGGCAAATCTGGATATTAGAATGATTTCTGAAGGATCATGTGACACTGAAGACTGGAGTAATGATGAAAATAGAAATAAATTACATTTCAAAATATATTAAAATAGAAAACAGTTATTTTAAATTGTAATTATATTTTACAATATTGATGTTTTTACTGTGTACATTAAAAAAATCTTACCAAACCAGGACTTTTGAAGGAGAGTGTATTATTCAGAAGTACTAACCAATGTTTACTGAATCCTCCCAATCTTCCAGAACTTCGGTTACAATGAGAACGTAGACATACGTTCTGTGTTTCCTATCTCGATTCTGAGTATAAAACAAAAAGTTAAAATAGTTAAGACAAGCAGCACAACATTTTAAATGCTTAACAATAATCAGCTTTTATAGAAAACCATGCTTTCTCATTATAGTTGTACTTACCTCAAATATTCCTACTAGTCTTCCTAAAGTGCCCTTGACACCAGCCTATAAAACAATGAAAGGATGAAACTGAAAATGTTTGTTGTAAAGAGACAGTATTATAATGTGGTGGGATTTGACAGCCGATATGTTTTTGGAGACAGAGTTTGTTTTGATCTAGTGAGCAGGAACATGAAGGCTTTGACAGTCTACACCCGTCCGGTGTGATAGCGATCCATCATGACGCTCTTTAGGCCAAATGTCATGTACACAACATGGCGGTTGACCTCAACTCGAGTAGTTGATTGTCGTCAAACATGGTCTAAATTTAGTCCTGATTATACAGCGGTGGTCCAGAAGACCACTAATGAAAATGCTATTGCTTTTTGCATTTTATAAAATGTAATACACACTATAGTTCAAATGTTTGGGATCTGTCATATATTTTTTTGAGAGAAGTCTCTTATGTTCACCAAATCTGCACTAATTTGATTAAAAATACTGCAAAAAACTGTGATAATGTGAAATATTATTTCAATTTAAAATAACTTTTCTATTTGAATATAACTTAAAATTGTATTTATTCATGTGATGCAAAGCTGAATTTTCAGCATCATTACTCCAGTCTTCAGTGTCACATGATCCTTCAGAAATCATATTACAAAATTATAATATGCAGATTTGCTGCTCAAGAAACATTTCTGATTATTATCAATGTTGAAAACAACTTTTTTTTTAATTTAAAAGTAATTTTTTTTCAAAAGAACAGTATCCTATAAATCTTTTGTGACATTATAAATGTCTTTACTGTCACTTTTGATCAATTTAATCTAAATAAAAGTATACATTTTTCTCTCTCAAAAATAAACAAATCTTATTGGCCCCAAACTTCTGAAAGATAGTGTATTGTTTTATTATAATGAGGAGAACAATGTGAGGTCTGTCTCTTTAGCTTGACACTCATGATGTTCATGATCTCCAGCATAACTTGAGTGCATCTTAAGCTTCAACGTAACAAAGTCACATGACCAATAACACTAATTCACTTGCATTTGATTAGTCACCAAGAAATGCAGAATCTGAAACACTCGATTCTAATTTAACATTATAACATTTCATTTTTCATGCGGTCACAGACTTCAGGACAATCCCACAGAACGCAGTTGGCTTTGTATCATGGTCCGCTTATAGTCCACGGTCACTCTTGGCTTCTGTCTGGCAGTCGAGGTGTGAAGAGCAGCTCTTAATCCGAGTGTAATGCCCTTTAAAACTGTAAGGCGATCGTCCCGGCAGAATGAGCCGCATGTTCACCGTCTGTCAGATGGCCGATCTCAGCTGATGGAACATTATCACTTCTCTTAATGAGAAACCCCAAAGGTTAAATGTCAGGAGAGCGAAAACCTAGAGTTTCCATGTTTGCACAATGGATCAAGTCAAAAATATCCGCCAGAACATCAGAGTCAATACAGTTGTTGTTAGTAATGATAGACCTAAGGCTATGTTCAAATCAGATTTTTCTCTCTCAAATCAGATCTTTTCCAGGCACTATTAATCGCAAGTGATCAACTAAGATTTCTGTGGCCAGACATAACCAATCAATCTGCATGGGCAATGACGTCGATGTATGTGACGTAGGTGTATGTGACGTAGGTGTATGTGACGTAGACGTATGTGACGTAGGTGTATGTGACGTAGACGTATGTGACGTAGGTGTATGTGACGTAGGTGTATGTGACGTAGGTGTATGTGACGTAGACGTATGTGACGTAGGTGTATGTGACGTAGACGTATGTGACGTAGGTGTATGTGACGTAGGTGTATGTGACGTAGGTGTATGTGACGTAGGTGTATGTGACGTAGACGTATGTGACGTAGACGTATGTGACGTAGACGTAGGTGTACGTGACGTAGATGTACGTGACAAGGCTTTCAAAACGGATGCAGGGAAAATGAAGGTGCATTAATCATCTCGCAACCGCGTTAATAGTGCCACAAAAATCCGATTTGCGTCTAGACTGAGACACATCAGTAAAAACCTGATTGGAATAGCATTTCAAAACATCCATGTGTGGTTTAAATCAGATTTCATGTGTTTTTTTAAAAACCCATCTGGATAAAATCTGAATGTGCAAAACCTCAGATTCTTGCTGGCAGTCTGAACATAGCCAAATACATCGGTCAGGCAATTAATTACCTGGTATTCGGCCATATTCAAAATGATCAGGCCTATTGGTCACTCCATCGAGATTTAGAGATAAAATTGTGTGTATGTTTTATGCACATTAGCCAAATAAAACCCATGAAGCACTAGTACTGTAAAATCATGACAAATTAACGAGATCTCCTACAAACAACGTATGAAACTTTAACAACATATTTCCTTTATAGTTCACCAAAAATTTTTAATTCTGTCATTAAAGGATAATTCCGGTATTTAACACCTTGAGTCTATATTGTAGTTTGTTTTGGATGAACAAGAGTGGTGGACAACATTTTTTTGACAATGGTTCCTCTCTCGAGTTTTTGACAATAAAAGAATTGGCCATGGACCCATTTAACATTGGAGTCAATTTGCATGTCCGAAAATGTCATTAAAACAGCCAATAATGTTTGTTTACAAAACTGTTAAACTCACCGAGTGGTTAGTGGTGTTCGTTGATGATTATAAACAATATATCGTCGCAATATATGATTCCAATCCGTTTATTTTGCTATAGTGGAACTATTTTTTCAGACACTTCACAACCGTGTAACTTCCGCTCAATATTTGAATCTGAAGCGTCAGCACACTCCCGACCACTTGATGGCGATAACCGATGTTTATGTCTCGCGGGACACTCACGGTCACAGTCGAGTTCAACTTCATATTACAAGTAACAATTAATGAAGGTTTTGTTTGTTTATTTCGCTTACTCTCCCGGGGCACAGTTGCTCTGCTCGCTAGCCTTATGAGAAACGGAAGCGAGCAAAAAGACTACATCGACCAAATGTAAACAGCCCCCTTTCCGTTACCGGTAGCGCATTTATATTAACCTGATATTAACGAGCACTCAGTCCTTCAACAGAATTCAATGGGATTTTACAAAATGACGAATAAAACACGACAGAAACTGTATTTCGCAACACTTTTTGGTTCTGGAACATCAACTAACATCACTAATCACTCGGTGAGTTGCACAGTTTTGTAAACGAACATTATTGGTTGTTTTAATGACATTTTCGGACATGCCCATTGACTCCAATGTTAAATGGGTCCATGGCCAATTCTATTATAGTCAAAAACTCGAGAGAGGAACCATTGTCAAAAAAATGTTGTCTACCACTCTTGTTCATCCAAAACAAACTACAATATAGACTCAAGGTGTTAAATACCGGAATTATCCTTTAATTACTCACCCTCATGTCAAACCTCTAAGACTTTCATTCATCTTCGGATCACAGATGAAGAACTCTAATGTAATCTGAGAGATTTCTGTCCCTCCATTGACAGCTAAGCAAATGACACTTTGACGCTGCTAAAAGTTCATAAAGAGATTGTAAAACTAATCCATATGAATTGAGCGGTTTAGTCCAAACCAGCTTGACGCACGAGAATTAATCTCATTGGTTCTTGCAGAAGCTCAAACGTGATGCGTAACACGAGAATGAACCTCATTGGTTCTCGCGCATCAAGCGAACATGTTTGAGCTTCCGTTTACAACAACTGATGTGTGTGTTGATTAGAGGATGAATACACGACCCGAGCCGATTTAGAAATGATGTTCGGGTTTGGGTCGCGTCACATCAGCGCGATAAGGCATTGAACATTTTAAATTTAAAACAGCTTATTATGTAGATAGCCAATGTGCCTGATGCTTTCACTTGATGCAAACGTTCGTTTTTGTGATTAAAATACATGTAAAATATTACCATAACATCTGTCTTCCTGTGTGCGGAAATTTGTTTATGTAGCCGTGACAACGAAACACGTGCATGCGCGCCTGTGTTAAGAGTGCTTGTTGCTCCGCGCGCGCTGACGCGCTCATCTGTTGACATTTCCGAAAGCCTTCCTACAGTTGCTTAATAAAAGCGGGCTTTCCACACAAACAAGTGTACACGTGTCATTAATATGAGAAAAAAATGGGATTTTAACTGTCGGTCTCATTAAATATCTTTATGCCTGTCGGGCTCGGGTCGGGTCGGGTTCGGACAGAAAAATTCGGCCCGATCCGCACTCTAGTGTTGATCAATCTTTATATGTGAATAAAAGCCTAAATTCAATCTGGTCATCATATAAAGTGATTGAGTCTCTTGAGTAAATTTGGACTAAACCGCTCAATTCATATGGATTAGTTTTACAATCTCTTTATGAACTTTTAGCAGCGTCAAAGTGTCAGTTGCGTAGCTGTCAATGGAGGGACAGAAATCTCTCAGATTTCATTAAAAATATCTTCATCTGTGATCTAAAGATGAACGAAAGTCTTACGGGTTTGGAACGACATGAGGGTGAATAATTAATGATAACATTTTGGGTGAACTATCACTTTAATACAATGTTGAGCATGATAAATAATGAAAGTGATGCATAATAAAGTACATGAATCAAAGTCAAACCTCTTCACAGACTTCTCGGGCAGCGGCGACGTTGGGCTCTTCCTCGGGCTCCATTCCTCCTCCAGGTACGATCCATTTGTCTGGGTGTCTGCTGCTGCTCACCAATAACACCTGTGTGGACACGCGTTACACGACTTCAGTCTATCGGGCGGGCTGAAAGTCAGAGACTGAACAATATACCGGACAACTAATAATATAGCTCATTGTGAAATAATCACCATTGGCTAGGGCTCAATAACAGAAGCCTTGTGTCAGTATAAAATCTCCTGGCATTTTAACACATTTTGAGTCAATATTTCATACACCAGGGGTAATTTCAGCAATTTGGAGAGGGTAAATATGTGTGTAGAATGATCCTAAATGTGAATGTAGGCTACAGCCAAAATGTTACTATGAACAATTTATAAAAAATGTCTGACCTAAGAAACCCATTCACCCCAATTTTTGCATTTCTAAATCCTGTTTGTTTTGGTGTAAGATTAAAGCATGCGAGAACCTTGTTTTCTGTCAAAAAAAGAGTACAGTATAAATGTTTTTCATCACAACAGGAAATTCTCATTTGACCAATTTTAACTATGCTTTAAAACAATGGAATAAAGTGATTTGGTCTATAAACTGCTATAGTGGCACTCGTGGTATTTTGATGATACATAGACTTACAAAAAATACCATGGTATTATGTTGGATATGTGCCATTGTATTCTTGGAAGTAACGTTACTGTGAATATGGAAAACCATTTGGGAGTGCCATATTCATGGGATATATGAAATATCAGTACCAAAACACTTGGTACTGTATCGGATATACTTTGTTGTTAGTGGTGTTCAAGGACACATAATAGTATTATCATGTTTTTTGGACACGGTTACCATAGTATGACCATCACTGTACCATGGTAACGTTACCACCACAGTACCTTACGGCAAGAAAGTCTTTCAAATATTATGACATATCTCAACTTAGATCCAATCAGATGAATGTCAATGAATCAATCAAGCTGTCACGCTTCGTTGATTATTGCTAGTCGAGTCGTTTAACGCTAACGTTAGGCCAACTCCGCTAACTAACGTTAACTGTTAGTTCCACGCTAACCGCTGATAGCACGCCGCTAAAGCGTTTGAGATTAACCAGCTGACGCGTTGAGAGACGCACGCACCGCGCGCTCTCCCTCCCGGCGGCCCGTTCCTTTCACCGGCACCGGTAATGTTACTCACCTCCTGCTCGGCCTCGCTCCTGAAGCACAGGCAGGCGGCCCGCTTCTTGTACCCGTCTCCATCATAGGTGCGCGTTTGGTTCGACTTAAGCTTCATCATCTCGGGCTGGGCGTTGTGACTGAGATCGGAACCTGATCCTGCCGCGCGGATAGAGAGGTAAAGTCCGCGAAATGGAAACCCCGCGTGAATCACTGGAAATAGATTCTTCTACGCTTCATTTTTCCAAAGCCGAGCGCATCTCGGAGACAGACGCCATTATCGAAACCGCTACGGAATGTGCGCAACCTGCACAGCGCATTCAGATAAAAGCCGCGTTCTTGTGTTTAGAGAATAAGGCCTGCGGATATGAAATTGCGCATAGTAATCTGGTCATTGTACACGTTAATATTATTGTTATTAATTATAAATTGTTTTATTATTTGTTAATAATTTATGATGGTTACATTAACATTAATACTATGTGTTATAATATTATTAATTTGATATAAACAGTATTGAATTAAATAATACAATATTTTTCCAGAATATACAGTATTCCGTATTTTTATTATTGTTATTTTAAACAATTATTTAAAGTAAAATTGTTATACTATTATTTATTTGATTGAATAAATTAAATCAAATCAATTAATAAGTCAGTATTAAATAAAAAATATACTGTAACTTTGTCGTACTGTATAGCCTACATAAAACGTGTCACTCTTCGTCCAATCATTACATACAACTATGTATAATTTCCATTACAATTAAAATCTTAAATCATCGTAACCAATAAGTGTACAACTAAACAACACCATTACGAATAATTATGAAATCTATGAAATCTACAAATATCTAATGCTCAAAAATCTATATAAAAATAGGCATATCTCCAAAAATATAATCATTACCTCTTGCACTTTATTTAGTGGATATAAAACATTATAAACAATAACAAATTATGTATATATTTTTTTATATAAAATATAAATGCATCTAATAGCTTAAATAATAAAAACCCTATACAAAAAAAATTACATATATATATATATCTCAAAATATATCCATTTTACATCTGCACTTTTTAGTATTTAAATTGAAGTGGATACATTTCTTAAAATTATTATAGCAACATAACACCTTCCAGACTACTCTGATATTATATTTTGTGCTAATAATATTTGAAACATGTTTCATATATAATAACAAATACAAATATATTATAAAAGTAACAATTATTATTGTAAAACATGTAAATGCATAAAGAATTTGCAAAAGTATTTTTTATTAATATCAACACACATTATACATACAAATAAAATCTATAAATCTAATACACATTTTAGAACTCTAATATTGTATTAATAAAATGTCACACACAAAGTATGCCTATATATTAACTGCTACACAGACGATCATTGCAGAAAAAAAGGATATTTTGAGATTGACTTTGTCTTGGGCTTTTGCGGTCTATTCATGACACCGTATTACCTGAGGTGAATATTTCAGAATTGTGAAGTTATGAGGACTTGAATGCATAAAATACAACTCTAAAGTGTTTAAGGAGGATTAATATGGGCCATGATTTAGATTGCACGTCTGCTGCATTTATGTACCAATGGAGTGTGTCATTTCATTTCTTAGTGCCCTGAAAAGTAGTAGTACGTCTGAATCCTTGAGAACCATAGCTTATTGTCACTGTTGTGATCTGTCATGTACAACAGCCAGATGATTAAAATAATGAAGAATTTCAAAAGCACTTGGGTGTGGAAAACCTTGAGCTGATCCCTGTAATGCAAACAGTTCTTTAAGGATTAATGCTGTAAAAAAAGTGGGTTGAGTATTATTTTACATATTGTTGGCAATATTAATACATTTCAATTGATTTTAAAGGACATTTTTTTAGAGTCACCACTTGATGGCGTCCTGAAACAAAACCACCTGAGAATCACTTCTATAAGTGCTTTATATCGTTTAGCTTGATGTGTAATTTATTTCCTTACCATTAAGGTTTTATCTAGAAACCCCCTTTTAACCATTGAAGAAACTCAAAGTACCAAATAAGGGATTAGTACAATAAGTGTCATTATGTCCAAAACACAAATCTTTTTAGCTGGAATGTAATTTAGCACAATTCACCTACAAAGAATCAGTTTCAAAGTGTGATTTGTACCCGCAAGGTCAGTGATGGCTTCAAAACTGACCAATGCTTCCATATAGTGACTAATAAATACAGACAAATGCAGAATATATCCAAATATAAACCTTTGTTATTATCTTCAATGCTGATTCCTGCGGATTCTAGTGGAAAACATCACATTATAAGCTAAAACCATGTGCTCCCTCAACACCTGGCCTGGGTAACTTATATTTGATTACAAAATATAAGAACCAGCCTTGAAACAAATGTTCACTGGAAGATACACTAACAAAAAGCTATAGGTCAACTGTAAACGGCTATTCAACATGAATGCATTATATGTGGACTATCAAGCACATGATGTTACACAGTTAAATTATCGCTTGATCTAAATCTAATCTACAATTTGGACACACACACTACTAAACAAACCTACAAACAAAGCATACGTAGAAAAGCACCTCAGTCCAATAGATATATAGATATATATTAAAAATAGCTGGAAACACATGACATATTTGTATGCAGTGTGACTCTGGATTCTACAGTATATTTGATCTAATGACATAAAACTCATTATGTATTAAAGCAGAATATTACATCTATTACTGTCCTGTGGTTGTAGAAAGACGTGAATGACATTCCCGGTTTGAGACCAGACGGCTTGTTTGTTTGGTTGAGTGTGAGGTAGTGCTCCGATTAGATTGTTACTGCTCCTCCTCTTCATCTTCTTCAGCGTCCTCGGATGAGTCCTGAGGTTTTTCCTTTTCCTGTTCGGAGCGGAATCAAATATTTGGGGATAAGATGCATGAAAAAGCAAAGCTTCTCTTTTGCTGCATGTTATATTTGACATTTGCAATGAACTGACATTTTTAATAGGTTTAGCAAGATAGTTTGACCTTTAAAATCTTGCAGGATGGTGTCACTGCTGTGCAAGTTGAAATTCAAAATTTAAAGAGGCAGTTCCCAGTTCCCAGAAATAAAATGACTAATTTATTCTCATGATTTTCTTTCTTCCATGGATGTTGTGCAGAATGTTGATGTTGCAAAAATGCACGTGTTTACTGGTGTAACCCCTCCGGGTCACGGCACCAATATAACCCCTCCAGTTCTACGCGCTCCGCTCCGCGCAGGACTCAAACCGGCGTCTCCGGCATACTAGGAGGCAGGCGTGCTAACAAGGGTGCTAAAGACCGCAGTCTCTAGTGTCAGCCGCTAGTGCACCTCTTGAGGCCAGGGGAGTGAGGTTTACTCGCACGCCTCCTATAGCTGGCCTCTGTTACACCAGCGCATAGGCGGGGCAAACTGTCACTCACATGAGATCCACCAATAGCAAACCACAAAAATCTAATCAATACCTCATGGACAAAATATTTTCTTGTTCCAGAAGCAGTTTCAAAGGATATACGTCACAATAGGGGGAAAAAAGACTATCGCAACTTCTGCTTTATGCCGACTTCACTTTAAAATATCTACATTAGTGTTCCACAGAAGAAAGAAATGAGTAAATAATGAGAGTTAACAATTTTTAGTAAACCATTATTTTAAAATGTACCTCTTTCTTAGGCTTTCCCCTCGGTTTGGTGACAGAAGCTGATGATTTCTATTGAACAGAAAATATAATTAATAACAATTATTCAAGTGTCAAAAAATATGTAATTTAGTTATATGCAATCATCCCATCCAGGCTAAATCATTAAATAAAAACCAGAGTGCTTTTAATGTTTATTTTTTCCAATGCATTTTCACAGGCCAATAGCAATGCATCTCTAGTGCACCAGTAGAGGGAGCTCGTTTCTGCACATGACAACAGATGGAGGGGGCATTGAGTTCACTGAGGACTCTTGAGGCGGGAGCTGACAGTGCATTGCTCAGGGCTACAGTAAGTGGCTAACAGCAGGTCACCTGCATTTGGTCGGACTCGGCGGATGAGCCGTCAATGAAAACCCTGCATACACTTTTCAGAATTAATAATGCATATGTCTCTGTGTGTTTGCAAACAGAAGACAGCTGTGTTGCATTACCCAGCAATAGTGAGAAAAATAGTGTCTATATTATTTACATTTATACAGTTATGCCAGAATTACACAAAGAGACTCTAATGAATCATAGTGTGAGTATCATAGTTACGCTCTTGGATGAGCCTTTGTTTTTGCTGCCTTTTGGCCGTCCTCTTGGTCTTTTCGTGGTTGGTGATGACCCACTTAATTCCTGCAAAAAAAAAGTTTATTAAGAAGCTCCCTTAATACAACTGTAATGTTATAAACCTGAAGATGCATTATTAAAACATGAGGTATTATAAACATACCCACTACATCCCTATAATGGAGGCATTATTACTTTCTTTTCCCTCAGAAAGTGAACTGGTTTAATAGTGATCGAAATGAATTGTTTACTAATAATGCAGTATTACTTTATACCTTTGGATGCTTCCTTGGTCTTCCTCGTCCCCTTTTCTCCACTCCATCCTTGTCTTTGACGGAGACAGTTTGTTTCTCTGAATCGCTCATGTTTCTAGGCTGTTTAAAATACAAATTAAATGAATTCAACAGCTGATCCTATATCTAAGGAGATTCAATTTGAGCCTAATGCAGATGACCTATTAATATGGCTTAAAAATAGGTTTATTAGTCGCATTGAATGCATTAGCTGATTATAAACAAAATGTCAACATGATTCAAACGTCCTCCATGAAAATGACTTACTGTAAGTACACAGGTTAAATACACTAATTGATGCAATGAGTTAAGTTTAAAGGGAACAATTGTGATCATTGTTACGCATTCAGTCTCTGGCACCTCAAATCTAAGAAAATATATATATGCACCACCACTCTAATAAAGTTTAATGATTGCATTCATGTCTAAAACCCTTGGATCACTTTGTGTTGATGCACAGGCGAGGCGCTCAATAGGTTATGCAACGATCAAATCTATATGGAAGCCTTAGCGCGCGCTGCACTTGGAGACCGACGAGCAAATGAGCATTACAGCCCTCGTGCAACCATTTAAGACAGAACGAAACATTGACTTACATGCACTTACAGGAAAATAATGGTGCGATGCGCGCGCTGTTCTGTTGGGTGGCCCCACCTCCCGCACGATGCCGATCTGATGATTGAATTAGAGCGCAACCGACCGTCTCCCAATAAACCACAGTCTAATCTCAAGGCAAATAGACGTAACGGGGGGAAAACTGAGGAATTAACTCTGTCGGTTCTGATCGTATCGAGGGATACACGCACGGAATAGATGCGATTAAAGCGAGTTCAGGAATAGCAGCCTGTCACTGGAATAAAAGGCCAATGGAAAAGCAGGATGAGCCGCAGGTTGATGGGAAGAGAGGCGGATCTCACGGGCCATATGCTGCTGGGACAAAGTACTGGCGCCAAGTACAAATGAACTTTAAAAAATAAAAAATAGATAGATAGATAGATAGATAGATAGATAGATAGATAGATAGATAGATAGATAGATAGATAGGCTAGTTAAGACAAAATATGTCTTCAAGCTTCTTTAAATAATATAATATAAAAATAGCTTTAAATTAAATGCACAAATAATATAGACATTATATGGATGGATGGATGGATGGATGAATGTAGGCTATGGATGTGTGTAGTCTAGCCTATAATATATTATATAGGTGGATGGATGGATGGATAGAGCGATCGATAGATAGATCAAATAAATCTATCTAGCCTATTGATAACTTGATTACTTTTCATAATCATATGAGAGCCGATTTTAAACAAAATTTCAACCTAATAACCCAATGAACATTAAGCTATAAGGTATATTAAAAATAATAAATGCAATTATTTTTAACACACACACACACACACACACACACACACACACACACACACACACACACACACACACACACACACACACACACACACATTAAAACAGAATAATAAAACTGAAATTCAAACTAAACTAAATTAAACTAAATAAATAAATAGCTTTAGCCGTCAATCTTCTTTAAATAATATAACTAGACAGATAGATTCAAAATTATAATAAAAAATAAATAAACTAGATGATAGATAATCTAATAGATCATCTAATATACAGATCAACTAATTTGCTAAATATATCGAAAATCATCATAGATATCCGCTTTCAAAAGTATTTAGAATAGTTACAGTTACAAAATAAATGTGTGTGATTTTCAGGTCCTTACAGAAAATGTTGCTTCCTTTCAGAAACTAGGCGCGTAAATGTGACGTTCCCAATCTACGTCATTGCGCTTGGAGACAGCAGACTAGAAGAACCAAAACAATGAGATTTACATGATCTGTATGTATGCATTACACATTGTCATTTGTTTGAATGTTTTCTGGTATGAAAACAGAACGAACCGATGAACCGAAATGCGTGATAGTCGCGTTTCTTGTGTGTTGAATCGCTGTGAATGGCTTATGTCTTGTTTACAGCGCAAACAACTCTTTAACATTCGGGCGTATTAGGGTGAGTCAATAACATTTTTGAGAAAACAAACGTTCATTTGTGTTGCATATATATTTACTATTGGTTAGTTGTGTGTGTAAAAGGTTGTTTAATGTGTCGCTCATCAGGTATGAGCAGCTAGCATGCTAACTAACTGGGATTACAGCTTTAAACCTGAAGATCTGGGTGTTAAGAGAATGCTCGTATATCATACCAACTTTTGATGAGTTAATTATTAATTTGGCAAGCTGTTTTTAACGCTAGTGTACATTACATTTTGTGAAATGTACAGAATGGTGTCTTTTGTAAAATATCTTCACAATGCACAATTTTTCAGAAAAATGTTATGTACATTAACATGCTTATAGACAAACATAAATATTGATGAAAAGCTAAATATCAAATGCCATAGATAAATATTTACTGTCTGAGTATTGAGTTATACAATATTTTGTGGAGGGGCGTCAGAATGACAATTTCCACCTGAGATTTGGAGCCAAATCATCACTGGTGGGCAAATATGACTTTAGAAAGATTGGCAGCATTATTATTTTATTTTTTTGCATAGATAGATAGGTCTATTAGTAAATCCTGTTGTCTTTATGCAATGTTTGTTGTTGCATTATATGACTTATTTTCTCATCCCTGTAATTTGGCTTTAAAATTTAGGTGGAAATTGTCATTTTTAGCCCCCTCTACAAAATAGCGGATTACTCAGTAAATATTCATCCATGGCATTTCATATTTTGGCTGTCATCACTATTTATGTTAGTCTTTCTTCAGAAAAAAAAATGAACAAAATTAAAAATGTATTCTGGGGACCTCTGGTGGAGCTGACACGGAATGAAAACCCAATGAATTATTATTATTTATTTGTTTATGTATTTTTGCCAGAACAAATACAGTGATCAGGTGGGATGTTGCAATTCCTCTAAAAGTTACCAACCCCTAAAGCCAGTTTTTAGTCCCATTTAGTGCTTGGCGAGTGTTTATTTTGGACCTTGCCTGCAGGTATTACAGACTATATAAAAAGCTCACCACAGTTTCCACAGTTCAGAGAGCTAGTCCAGCCACTGTCGTGCTTTGAAGCCACACCGCAAGCCACACATGCCCGGATACATTGCCATATGAGTCTGTAACATGCTCTCTGTTTTTCTTCAGGACTGAACTGACATGATCTGCTGATCGGTCCACCTCCTCTAGAATAATGCACCATCAATAAAAATGGGAGGCAGCGGGTCCAAAACTAAAGGAGTCTGGCCTTTTAGCAGCTCAGGAGCTGGAGGAGAGCCTCCCGGTGAGGTCACTGAACAGTGTTTAGCGCGTCTGAGAGGCTTCAAGAATGCCACACCATTCGTCTTCACAAGGAAAAGGTAAACAGTGTGTTAAAAATGTGAGGAAAACCTGTGATCCTGTCTGAGTTCTGAGGCCCTCCTGGTATTAAGATGCGTTTTGATCCGTCTCTTTTGTCCACTTTCAACCACTTCTGTCCTGATTTCTTATAGGGGAGAGTATATGGGTGGGGAAATGTATGTATTTTTCAGATCTTTTGATCTAATGGACAAAATAAGCTTGTTTAATTTACATATGAACTGGACTGGAGACGATGGAGAAACACACAGAGAGCATCAGCTTTAGTTTCTGCTCTGACAGACACGAGACCAGCCGAACGCTGTGAGTGTGTGTTAGAAATCAGGAATGGTGAGAGAACATTGTGATGGGACGTTTGTCATCTTCAAACCAAACTTGAGTCTTCAGCCGACAAAGTTTAAATCCCGTCTGGCTGGCGCACTTCCCATAATGTGTCATGTTAAGTCAGTAGGCGGAGAGAAGAGTTTTTTTTGTGGCTGTTTGAACACAGGAGTGTTTACAGTGAATCAATTCGGTTAAATGTGTTTTCGATTGTAAATGGTGGAAAGTGGACAAGCTCAAAACAGTTTTAGACCCCGTTTACACCTGTAAATCCACTTGTGATCCGATCGACCAAAACACTTCTTAATATCAGCTGTAAACAGGTATTAAACACTATTCTACTCAGTTGTTGATGGTTTGGGCCACGTGAAGTCAATAACTGGGTGATTCTCATTGCAAGAACAAGTCATATTTCACCCCAAAATCAAGAGAAGAAAATATATATATATTTTATATAGAAACACACTTTATTTTATTTTATTATTATTGTTGTAACTCAACAAATCTAAATGTCATCTTTCATAACCATTGAGAAAAGTGGTATTTACAAAAACCATGCATTTCATTAAAGTGCCCCTATTATGCTTTTTCGGCTATAGCCTTTTATGCAGTGTGTAATATACCTGTCTGTGAATGTAAAAGTGCAGATAATGGAGTCATTGTCTCCTAAAAGAAAGAACCGATTCTGGAAGAAGCGAGTCGTTAGTAATCCCAGTCTCACTTCCTTTACGAACCTACTTATGTTTGTAAGACATTTGCATAATGCCAGCCTATGGTCTTCATTGGCTGTTTTCTGCACTGTGAAAGCAAATCAGCGATGGATCACTTCCAAAGGATGAAGACTCGTGCTGGAATTGATACAGAAAACCCGATGCCATTATTCGTATCATTGTGTATCAAGCGCTGAGGAAGCCTCATAAGCTGAATTTCAGATATGGGAATTGGTATTTGTTTGCGACATGCGCTGTAAGCGGTCGACCAATCACAACAGACTGGGCCATCTGTCCAATCAGAGCAGAGAAGGCTTCCTTTATCGAACTGTTGCAGACACTTAAAAAAGAGGTGATGTTGCAATGTATATTATGAGAAAATGAAAGTGTTTTTGACCTTGTATGCATGTAAACCTGTTGTAGACGACATTAGGAACCTTTAATATAGCATAATAGGGGCACCTTACATTTTTCTGTAGTTTTGGCGAAAGTGTGCTCAATTGTCATAATGCCACAATCCTAAATAAATAAATATTTAATTTTATTAAATTGATAGTTCAAATTTTGTGCACTTTTTTTTTAAAACATATTTTGTGTGTGAGAGAAATGAAAATTAAAAACACTTGGATGTGTTTTTGTGCAAAAAACAACAAACATTTTTGTGTGAGAAATGTATTTTTGTGATATTCTTTGTGATTGCAGTTCCTTGTATTTTGACGAAGATGGCGACCTGGCTCATGAGTTTTATGAGGAGACTGTGGTGACCAAGAATGGCAGAAAGAAAGCCAAGCTGAAAAGAATTCAGAAAAACCTCATACCTCAGGTGAGCTTCACTGATCCGGTCAGATACATGGACATGTTCAGTGCAAATGTACAGGATCAACTCAAGAAATCAAGCGAAATTTATACAGAATAATTATACATGATATATAAAAAAATCAATATTAAAGATCACTACGTGAGAAGCAACTTATTTATATGACTTTAATTTGCATCACATCTTGGAAAACTAGTCGATGGCATAAGATATTTATAATTAATTATAATAAAAAAAATTATCTACTTTCTCCATTTCTCAAATCTCTCCCTGTTCTTGCTTGTACTATTCTAGACAAGGTTTAAAACATTGTATTTTTAGCTTATGATAATTCCCCCTTAAGATGATTCACACATTGTATTCCTCATTTGTGAGTTGATTTGGACAAAATCAAAATGAATACATGTAAATGTAAAATATATTTGGTCTGTTTTTCCAGAATAGAAAGACTGCACATTTTTTGATGTGTAACTGCTAAAAAATACATTCAGCCTCAAAGCTAAAAGTCATCGACTACAAGGCATTTATTTATTTATTTGTTTGTTTGTTCCAGGTCTTCCATTTAACATCTAAGCATTTATTTATTTATTCTTATCTAAATATTTAGTTTACCTTAAAAAACATAATTTAGTTTTATAGCTTCATTTTGTATTAAAAGCATTTTTTTTACCATATTTTTTGCATTTCATGCTTCCAGGGAATCGTTAACTTGGATCACCCCCGGATCCACGTGGACTTCCCTGTCATCCTGTGTGAAATATAAGCAAACAGACTCTTTAGGAAGTGACACAATCCCCCTCGACTTCCTTCCACCGTTGCTGTTGCTCTGTAAGGACGCCCCGTGGCTCTGTTACGACATCTGGCTTTGACCAAAAAGTTGAATCATATTTTCCGATTTGCATTCTGGTGTATAGACAGCAGACGTACGTCGTCCTGTCTCCTGTGATGTACAGTAGGGAATGCATGTGCAATGAGAGTGTGTAACCTAAAGCTATGCAGGGATTGTACATAAATCATGTGTTTGTTAATGTCGACCAATTGCAGTGCGTGTTTATCGTTTTATTGTATAATATTCTGTTGTATCAAAGTCTGTCTCTGTTTGTTGGGCTGCAACCCACATCTGCACTTGTAATCATTTCATGTACAGTAAATTATGAGTTAATATACTTGAATAAAATGGTTTAGCAGATTACATGGCAGTAATTATTCATGTGACTCGATCAATGTAAATGTTGATAATAACATGAAATGCCAGGCGCCGGCACAGTTGGTTTTACATCCATAATGTTACGCAATCTCTAAGTCAAACAAAATATTCAGTGAAGACGTCATGCTGAAAAGGAAAGTCCTTTCTAAATTGGAGACTGAGAATGCATATTAAATGTTGACCTTAACATTAAGATTTTTTGTCTATATTATAATTGTTTTGAGTATATCTGTATCCGCTGATATTGAATATTTAATTGTCGCTAATTTAAATTTTTTTTCATTTACATGACCTTTTCCATAATTCTAACAGATTTAGTTAATCTTTGTTAATTAGTTTAAGTAATTACTTTTTAATTTAATAATATAATTTAACTTTCATTTTTCATACTGTACATTATAATGTTGTGACCAGTGTTGTTTTAGCATCATTGATATACTATGATTTTTGTTCATATTTTGAATTATGTTTTAGTTAAATTAGTCCATAAACTACATTAAATTGAGGCATTGTTTTGGCAACTAGCTGAAGTTTTTCTTTTTTTCTTTTGGATAAAGTTTATTTTATTTCAAGTAAAGATGGTTTTAGTTTATAATAAACCTGGTTGAGACTCCCAATTTTTTTTAATTGTATTTATTTATTTTTTAATTTGTGTAAAAAATATAAAAAATATTATATTATATAAGTTATTATTCATTTATTCAGAGTTAGTATACACTTATTTAATATTATAGAATTTTCTTCTCTGCCATTTATTGGTTATCGGCCATAAAAAGAAAATTTCATTAATTTGTTGTAATAGTTAATTACTGGCATCCCACTTTTTTTCTTTTTTTTTTTCGTTACACAATAGAAAGAGATTTAAAAAATATTTTTCTAATAAATTATAATATCATCTTTTCCTATTTATTTTGGACACTTTTTCCTTGGGTTTTGACTTGTAACCGGCATTCCTCTCCCACATGTCGTGTGTTTTGGCTGTTCAGTGGTTTGGGGATTCGGGTGTGGTGTGAGATGTCAGAGGTTAAGCTGTTCCTAATGTTTCCTCTCTTCTTTGAAGTTCACTGGAGAGAGGCTTTCACTCCCGTTCAGCAGCTTGTGCATTTCGACGTACGATAGATACATTATCAGAGCCGGCCAGGCCCTGCAAAGGCACGTTCATTACAAACAGATGCCATGTCCCGATGTAAATGACTTCACTGGGAATGTTTGTCCCACCCATGAGAATGAAATACAGGAAGCTGTGACAGGATGCCATGTCTGCGCACAATCCCTGACACCGATAAGAGAGAACAAACTGCTGGAGGGTGTAAGAGTGAATGTGTGATGAGACATGTGAAGGTTACAGCGGCCCACTGGGGCGTCCGCGTGTGTGTGTGAAGATACTGTGTGTAACATACTCACCCTTATAATGCTTGAAATATGTATATAGCAATTCCCTCAGTGTTCGCTTGTTATGAAGATCTTACCTTTTCAACCTCAAAAGTGTTTTATCAGCATTGGCCTCTGATAAAGCTGCTGGTTGACCTTTGACCTGAAGGTTTGCTCTTATAGGAGTAGAGATGGAGAGATAATGCTGCCTCTGGTCTCTCCTGACGCTCAAGGATGTGAGTTTGCCATTTTTGGGAGACGGGCTTGATGGGTGTGTGTGCGTCCAGTTCCTCTCATATTGTTAAAAGCTTCCTGGCGCTGCCTAGTTGGAAGAAACTGATGTAAAACCCCTAGAACGGGGAGAAAAGAAACAGGGCCGAGGAAGGAAGTGTCCCTCTCTCTTTCATGAGCGCACACGCACTGACGGACACACACACACACACACACACACACACACGAGTCAGCAGAATATCAGCCGGAACAGGATCTCAGTCGGTCATTCTCAGAGAGGAACCTTTTGAAAGAAGCCCAATGACGCTCTGATTTCATATCCATCATGATGTGAATCCTCAAAACATATGCAAAGTTTCAGTGAATCTATATATTGCTCACACAAATTTAAAGATCAAACCTTGGCAGAATATAGCCTAGGTCATAATTTATTCATATGGATAAATCTTAAAATGAATAAAACACTTATGTGATGGATGAGAAATTTAAACTATGTTTTAGAAAATACTTTATTGTATTAATACACTAAGAGCCTAACAGCTCCTTTGACAAACTATACAGATCCAGACCCATACCATGGTATTCATCTATAGTGCTACACGGTTCTTCAAAAGCATACTATTGTATTATGGTAGTGTCTGGTATCATAGTATCATGGTGATTTTATGCCTTTTTTGCAAGTGGGCCCTTACAAATTAATTAATTTAATAATTGTGCTTCTATTTTTTTCTTCTTCTTTTTATCGATTTAATGTTTATTCAATATTAAAAAAACGTTATTTTGGACCTGAATTGCACACGTTATACTCATTTGCATAAAGGAAAACACGCCCCCAGTGAGCTGGTCATAAGCCACGCCCATGCACCGAATCAATGAAACTTATGAAAGCGGCGTTTTGAAGTTGTTGCGCTGCAGATAAAGATCATTCTCATGAGACTTCACGCGACATTACATCGCATCATCTGATCTGAACGCTTTATGAACAGCGGAACACTCGCGAAAGTCTCTCTGTATGAGGCAACAGCAATGATTTACATCGCAACCACAGGATGGAGTTATGTATCTGGGAATGACTGTTATTTTTAATATCAAAGGTGAGTTATGTCCATAAAAAGTTGTTTTAGTTTCATGTCTGTTGCTCTAGGGTTGATGTGAACAGACTGGTGTTGGTTTATGATTGTTTTAAACACTTTTTACACTCACAAAATGATATGTGCCAAGTGCCATGGTAGGCTACTACTAACCACGATATTCTTCGAAATAGTAAAGTGAAAGCTACATGAATTTCAGTACCTTATATTACATTTTATTGCTCAGATGTTGCTCTATTGTTCTCAGTTATGTTTAATATATAAGTTATTGAGATCTCTGATTTTTGATGGCAGATTAAAAGTAAATGTATCTTGACAAACCTAAACATTGTGTGAGACTTACCTTAATCCCATTACAGGAGAAACAAATGGAAAATTGATATTCTCAGTTATGTTTTATTTAAACATCAACTAATACAATCCCCTAGAAGAATAAAACAGACACAATATAGTTAATTATTAACAGAGTAAGACTCAAGAGGTACAGTATAAGATTAATGTGGAAAAAATTACAAAATGGAAATATTTGATGAGAAATATTAAAAATTATTGAGATCCATTTCTCTGACTTTTGATTGCAGATTAAAAGTCAATATTGTATCTCGACAAATCTAAACATTGTCTGAGATTTACCTTCATTTAATCCCATTACTTTAGGAGAAACAAATGAGATATTAGGATTTGTTAAGGGTCAGTAAAATCAATGTCTGATCGGGTCATTCTGCCTTAAATTGGAATATCATCATCATGCATCTTTCTATATGATTGTGTAAAAGTGTTGCTTAAACCAATGTTACATAAAAGTAGCATTTAACATTTCCTTCATAACTTTGACTACTTTAGGTAAAATACATTTGTTTTTGTATTTGCTAAATTATTATACAATTAAATGTTTACTTAAAAAAATAACATGGATATCTATTTTTTTATATCATTTTTTTTTTTTTACAATATTTAATTTGAACAGTGGGAATAGCAGTAACACTTGGACTTTTATTATTATACAATTGTATAACAATAACCAACTTTATAAAAAAAAAAGAACTCACCTCAAAGTCATAATATCATTGATTTATAACTGATTAAACTTACAAGGTTAAAATAGTCTCATTACATTCGCTGCAGTCCCCTATAAAAACAGGTGTGTTCTTGTTTACCCCTTTGAACGAACACTAATATCAGAAATACTATTTTTATTGACTCATAATGAACTGTAATGAGGAATGTGACTTTATTTCAGGCCCTCATTGTGAATGACTGAAGTCATGTCTTACTGGATCCGACTTAATTGGAGAATCTGGTTGTTGGTTCCACTGGCTCTGGATCATCTTGCTCTTGCTGAAGACCTGAAGCCCACCAGATGGCCTCTTTACCCTCAGAAGCCGCTGGTTCTGGTCTGGAACGCCCCAACTGAAGACTGCAGGCCTCGACACAAAGTCCATTTCCAGCTGGACCAGTTTCAGATCGTGGCGTCTCCCACTGAGGGCTTCACCAAGCAGAACCTCACCATGTTCTACAAAGACCGCCTGGGCTTGTATCCACACTTTGAGCATGACACCGCCGTCAATGGTGGACTACCACAGATCGCCAGCCTCACGCACCACCGAGAGAAGATGCCAGAGGGGATTGAGAAGTACATTCGTGACCCGTTCGCACGAGGTCTGGCCGTCATCGACTGGGAGGAATGGCGTCCGCTGTGGAATCGTAATTGGGAAGCCAAAGGCATATACAAGAGCCATTCGCAGCGCTTAGTGGCCCAGAAAAACCCGAACTGGACTCAAACCCATGTAAAAAAAGTGGCCCAGCAGGAGTTTGAGATGTCCAGCCGCATATTCATGCTGGAGACGTTGCGTCTGGCCAAAAGCTTGCGTCCCAACCAGCTGTGGGGCTTCTACCTCTTCCCTGACTGCTACAACCACGACTATCGCAACAGCCTGGAGAACTACACGGGCCGCTGCCCAGATGTGGAGGTGGTCCGGAACGACCAGCTGAAGTGGCTGTGGACTGAAAGCACAGCCCTGTTTCCATCAATATACATGGGCTCTGTGTTGCGTTCAACATCCTTCGGCCGCCAGTTTGTCCGGAACCGGGTGAAAGAGGGAATGAGATTGGCATCGGTGGGAGAGGGACTGGCACGTCCTGTTTTTGTCTACAGCCGCCCTACGTATGCCAATGAGCTGGACTTGCTGACAGAGGTGAGTTTGTAGAAAGCAGAAACATTTGCAGTGATAATTTCAGCTTATTTCATCCTTTCCATAGGAATAAACTGAAGATTTCGGTCAACGGTGTGATTTTCTGTCAAATTGCTGAACCTCCAAAAGTGGTATTGGGTTTTATTCTTATGCAAGCTGGAATTAAAGGGATAGTTCACACACAATTTTTAATTCTGTCATTATTAACTCACCCTCATGTCGTTCCTAACCCGTAAGACTTTCGTTCATCTTCGCATCACAAATGAAGAGCTTTGTGATGAAATCGGAGAGCTTTCTGTCCCTCCATTGACAGCTACGCAACTACCGCTTTGACGCTTACTACCACTCAGAGATTTCATCAAAAAGATCTTCATTTGTGTTCGGAAGATGAATGAAGGTCTTGCGGGTTTGGAACAACATGATGGTGAGTAAATTAATGACAGAATTTTTATTTCTGGGTGAATTATCCCTTAAGGAGTAGTGTTGCAAAGCATTTTTATTTGGTAATGAATACATTATCTTTAAAGAGTTACGTCTTTGCTAAGACAACTTATAATCAATATTGAGATTAATTCCATGAAGTTAATCATTTTTTTAAATGGATTTCTGACTTTGCAGATTCTAATTCCATTGCAGATTTAAAGTTAATATTGTATCTCGACAAATCTGAGGATTGTTTGAGACACTTCTGTGATGGAGACGTGTCATATTATCAGAGAAACATCAAAACTTTCCATTTGCTCTTCATTTAATCCCATTAGCAAATGAACTGATTTTGGTGATTTTCTGCAAAACTGCAGGACTGGAATTAAGAGTAGCATTTCAAACTCAAAGCATAAAAAAAAGGAATTTGTTAAATTACTCTTTAAATAACTTTTTACTATGGCTTTAATAATCTGAATAAATATGCACGTGAATTAACATTAAATTAGTACTTTTACATTTATAAATGCATTTATCCAAAATAAAAATACTTTTTTTTTCGTACATTTATTTAAAAAGGGCTTGAACTGATGTTCTACCAGTTTATTTGAGAATAAGAGGTGACATGGTTTTATCCAAGATTTATAAAAGTGCATAGGAACAACAGTTTACCATTACTTTGGGATAATTTCTGTGAAAGTCCATTTAAACCTATCCAAACACTGTAAAAGCAAAAAAGCAAAAGCAACAGTTGCTTAGGGAGCGGTGCTTAGTAACATTTGTAAAGAGCCAATAAAAGTTTAGTAAAATCTCTGCATACAACCTACAGCTAACCTCTGAAACTGAACAGAATGTGCGGAAATGAAGGTTGACCTCAAAGGACAAGGTATCCCATTCATCTGCCAGTGACTCTCCACATTCTGTTTGTTCAGTGTCCAAAGAAACGTCTTCTGAGTGTCTGCAAATATTTCTTCAATTGTGTGTGTTAGTAAAGTTCACATGCCCAACTGTTGTCTTCCCCCTAAAGATCTTCAGGTTTTATGCACAACAAAAACATATTTAAAACAAGATCTATTCATAAAGATGGTAAAAGTTAGAGAACTTAAAGGTGAAGCGTGTTCTTTTTATAAAATACTTTCTTCTTCTATAGTTAAATATACAGAGACAACTATGTGACTCTGTGGTGCTTTCATAACATTGTTCCATTTATTTGAGCAGTTTTAGTGAAGATAGTTAAAGTGTTAAAATAAAAAGTTAGTTAAAGTTTTAGTTAAAGCGAGTGTGTGTGACCCTGGACCACAAAACCAGTCACATGGGTCAATTTTTTGAAATTGAGATTTATACATGATATATTAAAATGAATAAATGAGCTTTTCTTTGATGTGTGGTTTGTTAGGATAGGAAAATTGGGCTGAGATTCATACAACTATTTGAAAATCTGGAATCTGAGGGTGCAAAAAAATCTAAACATTGAGAAAATCTCCTTTAAAGTTGTGATTTTATGTTCACGATTGTGCTGCATTCACTCACAAAAATACATGTTTTATATATTTACGGTAGGAAATTTACAAAATATCTTCATGGAACATGATCTTTACTTAATATCCTAATGATTTTTTGCCTAAAAGAAACATGGATAATTTTGACTCATACAATGTATAGTTGGCTTTTGCCACAGATATACCCGTGCGACTCGTGACCGGTTTTGTGATCCAGGGTCACATATGGTCTTTGTGTGGTTTATCACACAGCTTTTCCTTGTACTCATACTCTCTGCTCTTTATCTCTGTATATGTGTGTTTATGTGCAGTGGAACAGGAAGGGTGCTGGTCATGTTTTCAGTGCCACCACCCTTCATACCATTCTCGCTAATTTCCTAGATTGTTTCCAAGATGCTTTTACAAAATCGTATTCATTCGTTATTTGTGACCTCAACTCTCAGCAATGTCCAAGAAGATCCAGTGACTGATTCCCTCATGTGTGTTTGTGCAGACTGACTTGGTGTCCACCATTGGAGAAAGTGTGGCCCTGGGAGCAGCTGGTATCGTACTCTGGGGCGATGCCACTTATGCCAGCAGCAACGTAAGCATTCACACATCACATTGTATATTATTTTAATAATTAATAGTACTTGTTAAGGGGTTTCTAATGAAAATAATTAGGGCTGGACCCGAATATTCGAATATTAGTTCGGTGGGTTGGTATTCGATGTGAAAATTTGACATTCGAATATTTTGTTTTTGTTTTGCACACCTGGCATCCCCCTCGAAACGGTTCTCATTCGCGCTTGAATATGTTTTACACTATAAAATCTGGTGAAATATAATACTTAACATATATAACTTCGTTATAGCTACCGTATTTCATTTTTTTTTTCTTTTTTTTTTTCGTTTTAATGTATTTAAATTTCATTTCTATTTATTCAATTAAGTTTTTATTTATTTAAATTTAGTTTTTATTTATTTAAATTTAGTTTTTATTTATTTAAATCTACCCTACTTTGTCAGTGAGAAAAATATTATAAGACCACCTTATTAAAAATATTGCTTAAATTAAAAGACCTCTGTGTGTGTGTGTGTGTGTGTGTGTGTTTATTCATTCTGAACGTGTCGCGTCTCGCCTGTCTATCTATATTGCACCAAATACGACACTGCACTCCCTTGTGAAGTCGTTTGGATGAACGGTTCTCGAAATAATCAAAATGCAAACGGACAGACAGACATATAGAGATTCCTGCCTTTATTAGAGATAAGAATATGTTCAACCCCGTCTCTCTGAAGCTTCGAATATTCGATGTTCATTACTACCGAAGCTTCGAAGCTCAAAACATGGTATTCGGACCAGCCCTAATAATAATCAGGGAAGCAGGAGGCAGGAACCATTGAACGTTCAACATAACTTTAATCACAAAATAAACATAAACAACAAAATATAAGTAGGCGACGGCCCCTTATGGGCAACTGCCACATAAACTAAAACAAAACATCAACATAAAGTCCAGGTCTGGTCCTCTCTCGTCCTTCACTTTCGTCCCTTCTCTTTTAATCCTTCCGGAGCTCCTCCGTGGGACTCGACACACTCGCTCTGCTTTTTATTATTTTGCTAATGGTGCTTTTGTTGTTCATAATTACATTATATATTATCATATTTGTTATGCAACTGTATAAGGCAAATGTGTACACAATCTACTGCATGCCTTCTGTCATCTGATACTTATTAGCAAGTGAAAGGCCTTTTATTGTGCAAACGTCCACCTTCAGCGTGTGGTTCATGTGTCTTTTTGCTGTGAAATCTTTACTGATTTTTATCAAATGAGTTGTTAGCTATTTTTTTAGGATGAGAACTTGATGTACTGAAGCAACTTATGTTTACTTGATCCATACATCATTTTATTTTTGGGGAAATCATGTTCAAATGTGAGTCTCAAATATGATCTATCAGCCTTTCAAGGAACGTTAATATTGATGTCTCAATCATCATTGCATTATATTATATGTTTTGCCCTCCTCAATAAAAAATACAGAGTTTTGATTTAAATATAATTTTACTAAGACATGTTATTGGGAGATGTACAGTGAAGACTAAACTTTATGAGCATTTTATGTAAGTAGTCTGTTATACTGTTATAAAGATTGAATTGATTTACATTACAAACTATCAAAAGTTAATCTTACATTTTGACTATATAAATAACATCTGCACCAAATTGCATATTTTTCTCACTTTGGGTCTGAGTTGTTTTTTATCATATACTATATGGTTTTATCCTGATTTATTAATTAGGATTCAAAACATAAAAGGCATTTGCAAACTGTTTTTTAAAGATTTCTGACTATTATTATTATGTCAAGCTTTACATGGTTAGGATTGGTAATTTAAACTTTGGCACATAAGTTGTTCTTTGCTGTTTTTGCTACAGTCATAAATGATTACTAAAACACCCTGGAAACCTCCCACAACACCTTAGCAACTGCATAATAACACATTGTCTACACAAGTGCCTGCAACGCCCTGCCAACCACCTAGCAACATGTTCTTTTTGAATGGGAAAACATAATTTCTTTCTCTTTTTCATCATTCAGGCCAGTTGTTCCAGTATAGACCAGTTCTTGCGGGGTCCACTGGGCCGATACCTCCTCAACGTCTCCACGGCAGCCGAGCAGTGCAGTCGGTTCCTGTGCAGTTTCCACGGCCGGTGTCTGCGCAGACATCAGGACACACACACGTATCTCCATCTTGACCCACAGACGCACACAATCGTTGGCCAGGGCGGTGAGCTGCGCGTGAAGGGAGACGTGAGCATGGAAGAGCGGCGGCGGATGAGTGAAGACTTTCAGTGCCAGTGTTATAGCGGGTATCAGGGCGAGAGATGTGACCTCGAGGACCCTCTTCAGCAGCGGGGACACGGACATGCACTGAAAGCAATATGGATTTACCTTCTCAGTCCATTGCTGCTTCATTCACTGACCTGAACACTCCTCAACTGGCACTCGATTTCTTGCTCATGAAATGAAGTGTTGCTCCAAATGCTGTTCTGATAAGGTCCCTCGCTTTCATGAAGTCATGTGGGTGAGCTTGAAATTGAAATTTATAAGTATAAACACAGGAAACTCAAAAGTTCCTTGGAGTTTAAATAAGCACTTTTGTTTGTTGTCACACATTACTCGCACACCCTTTGAGCCAGATGTAGGATATTGTGCAACAGGAAAATCTCATGAAAATGCAGAAGACGTTATCTTTGAAACTCAGATAGTTTAGTCTTTATTTGAGTCACCGATCATCAAACAATTTGAACAGGTGGACATCTGGTTTTATGCATCCGTCTTGGTTTGAGTGTGAATTTGAGACAATAAAGATGCTGGTTATCTAACACTACAATGTAGGGTGCAAACATCAAATTTAGTTACACAAATACACAAGTATGATGGTGGAACTAGTAGATTTGAGCAAGCCTTAAATGGACAGTTCATCCTAAAATTAAAACTATGTCTATTTATTCAATATTAAAGAGGCCATTTGATGCTTTTTAATCTTTTCCTTTTCATTTAGTGTGTAATGTATCTGTTCAAGTTCATAGTTTCCCACAAAAGGGATTTATTCTAACAGAGGACATTGCTCCAGACCGGCCTAAAATGCCTCGATCGAAGTTCAGATATTGCTTCTGCAAACATCTCGCAATTTGAAATATCATGCCCGCCCAAAGACAGGCCGTTAAATACACACATCTCGTACCTTTGTCTTTTTGTCCGATTGTTTTTTGCTTCAAATCAAAGATTGTAGTGTTGTGTTTCACCTCGTTCATAATTGGCTTGGTTCATAGCTTATAATAACACTTTAACGTAGACTTAAAAAAAAAAAAATTAATGGAAAAATACTTCCTGGACCAGCACCGCTGAAAAAGTGGGCCGGTACGTGAAAAAAAGCTATATTTTTTTAACACTAAAGTATGTTAACCTCTTCTTTTTTTTTTAAAGACCTTTTAAAATAGCATCACATGGCCTCTTTAAAATAATATTAATTTATATTTCAGTCTTGAAATATAGTGCATGAGTTGTGTAAACCACTTTTAATAATGGTCAATATGAGACTACTAGTGCTGGAAATGTGGACACATATGCTGGCTGACCTGAGTTTGAATCTGGCTCGTTTGTCATTTCCTCATCACATCCCTGTTTCCCGTCCTGTCCTATAAAGGCAAAAACCCTTAAAATAAACAAAGAAGTTACTACTCAAGAACTGAGTTATTTATATCCTGTTATTTAAAAATATTGTGCAACTTTATTTTGACTGTCTCATGGACTGATTGAACTGTTGCCGAATCAGCATTTATGCACATTTTTAGCTTCGTTCATCATTTCTGTCAGTGTTGTAGAGGTGATTGTTATGGTAATGAGAGTTATGTGACCGCTGTCATATTCATATGTGAAAAAGGCACACGCACTGGAATGTGAGAGAAGCATTTGCATTACATCTTTGAACTGTGGCATTATTGCGAATTAGATTTTCTGAAATTGTGATGCACAGAGTAATTATATTTGATCAAAATGATTTCTGCTTTTGATAAAAAAAAAAAAAAAACGTGACTGGTAATATTGTGCATTCATTTTAAAGTGTGTTCATTTTTTTTCACAGTTATCGCTGCCTCTACAGTTCACAGTCAGTGACCATTCAGTGTTTCTCAGTTAGTGGAACTTTTACTGAGTAAAAAGAACTACAAGTGGAGACATGTATGAGACTCCAACCCTTGGCTCTGGAGGACCTGCCCAAATTACAGGCTTTACAAACCACTAAGTTATATTTGTTGCTTTTAACTCTGTGAACGTTTACTCAAAATAGACATTTACCAGTAGGAAGCAATATGAAATAGGGCATGTTTGTTAGTCTTTAATCACTCTAGAAATGACTTTAGTAGTTCAGCTGCTTTGCATGCAGCTGTGGTGTTTTATGGTGTTACCCACAAATAATGTTGGTTCCTCATTTGTTAATTTTAGCTCTTTGCATGTATAAAGGTTTTTTTCTTCTTCTGAGTATCACAGATTTTAGAATTGCTTCCTTGTTTTTGAGAATTTAAGTCTTGATCTTGAAATGCTGTTAGTCACATGACCATAAATGTCACACCATCTATTCTACACGAAAAGAATTATAACGATGCAGATCACTGAGATCAGATATACAGTGCTATGCATAAGTTTAGACACCCATGCTAAAGTTGACTAAAAAGAGGAATAAAAAATCATCTTTTGGAAATTGAACTTAATGCCTTAATTTAAAAAAATAGGAAAAATCCAACCTTTAAGGACACCAATTTTCGTTGTGAATGAATAATGTATCGTAAATAAATAAATGTTCTTCCTTAAAATACAGGGTGCATAAGTTTGGACACCCCTATGTTAAACTCCCATAGAGGCAGGCAGATTTTTATTTTTAAAGGCCAGTTACTTCATGGATCCAGGATACTCTGCATCCTGATAAAGTTCCCCTGGCCTTTGGAATTAAAATAGCCCCACATCATCACATACCCTTCACCATACCTAGAGATTGGCATGGTTTTATTTCAGTTAGCCTAACAGCTGGTTTGATTTGCATTGAGAGATGATCTTATGGAAAGTACTCCATGCCAATCTCCAGGTATAGTGAAGAGTGTGTGATGATGTGGGGATATTTTAATTCCAGAGGCCAAGGGAACTTTATCAGGATGCTGAGTATCCTGGATCCATATAGTAACTGGCCTTTAAAAATAAAAATCTGCCTGCCTCTATGGGAGTTTAACATAGGGGTGTCCAAACTTATGCACCCTGTATTTTAAGGAAGAACATTTATTTATTTACGATACATTATTCATTCACAAAGAAAATTGGTGTCCTTAAAGGTTGGATTTTTCCTATTTTTTTAAATTAAGGCATTAAGTTCAATTTCCAAAAGATGATTTTTTATTCCTCTTTTTAGTCAACTTTAGCATGGGTGTCTAAACTTATGCATAGCACTGTATTTACCAATATCTACCAATTTGAGACTTCAAAAAGTTCATAAAGAAAAACTAATTCATATGAATTGAGCAGTTCAGACCAAAGATTCTGAAGAGACGATCGCTTTATAAGAAGAACCAATTTAATTTAGGTTAATTAAATCTGCTTGACAAGCGAGAACAAGCTTCACTGGTTCCTGCATGAGCTCAAAGAGTTTCTGTTTACCACAACTGAGTTGATGCATTTTTATATGTAAATAAAAGCCTAAATTCAATTTGTGCATCATATAAAGCGATCGTGTGTCTTCAGACTACAACTGGACTAAACCAGAGGTTTTCAACCCTGCTCCTGAAGGACCCCCACAACACTGCGCATTTGTGGATTATTAGGGAGACAATGAAAATGTGCAGTGTTGTGGGGGTCCTTCAGGAGCAGGGTTAAAGACCTCTGGACTAAACCACTCAATTTAATTTTAACTTTAATGAACTTTTTGAAACATCAACGTGTAGTTGCATAGTCAGTGTAGTTGCATAGCTGTCAATGGAGGGACATAAATCCTTTAGATATCTTCAAAGAGATCTTCATTTTTGATCCGAAGATGAAAGAAGGTACCGGTATTACGGGTTTTTGGAACGACACGAGGGTGAGTAATTAATGAAAAATTTTAGGTGAACTATCCCTTTAAGAGACAGCATTATGTCTTGCTGTGTACGTCCCTACGCTCCTCCTCAGACCACGCCCTCTTTTCCCTTTGGAGACTTTTAAGTCACGAGTGAAGCTGAAACCATTTGATATTTCGTGAGTGATTCAAAGATTTACTGAATAAGTAAGTATGACATATGTCTAGCTCATATGATTGCGTGAATTTATCCATATAAACAGCGTCAAAATGTACATTCTCTGTGTTTGACGGTTTTCTTGCGTAAAGTCATGGTTCCTCTTTTTATTTCTGTACCAGAAAAATTAACACCAAAATATGTCACTACCATTTTTCTAATGATCATAAACGTCTAAACACAGCTTGTCATATCTTGCCAATTTAATGTGTGTATTTTACTAGTTTTGTGTGAGTTACCATGGTAACCAACATTAACATAAATATACTATGGTAATACTACGCTTTTTTGGACGTGTTGGTTTCAAAAGTAACGTTACTGATGGTAATACTTTAATATCTAACAATGTACCATGGTACTAAAATTCGTGTAACAAGATGGTGGTAAAATAGTATTTTTTTTGGTGCTTTTGTCTTTGCAAGGATATTTATGATGTTAAATGTATTTATATATTCTTCTTTTTGTTGTTGTATGTTTTTATTTTATGTAATGTCTTGCTTTTTTATTTGGACCCTGAGCCTGTAATAAAGCTTTTGACATACAAATATATAATCATATAAATACCATAAAATTAACTTAACTGTACCATAATATCCACACAAATGTAATATTCAAATGAATTATATATCACAGTATTACCATAATGTGCCCAATATGTTAATAATGTTAAAGAATAATGATCATTACATTTTTTTTTGTAAGTAATTGTCATAGTTACCATTTAATCTATGTATCTGCCTCTGTTTCCCAATGAAATGAAAAATCATGTACAATTATAAAGTCACGTTTCAGGGGAAAGGTCACACACACACACACGGACGCACGCGCACACACACACACACACACAAACTTACACACTTAATGTAGTGTTTCCTGAAGTGGATGATTATTATGGATAATGAGTTGTTCAGGATAAAGTATACCTTTGTTCAAAAAAATTGCCTCTCATCATTGAAATTACCTTTCGAAATTAGACTGTAGCTCGGCTTCATTTCCATTTAAATTGCCTCGGCTCATGTAACATCAGGTGTGGAGCTGGATGCTAAATGTTCCACGTTCCTGTCATTGCAGGTCTAACGTGTCCCCTTTTCCAGGGATGGACGAGCTTGGACGTCGAACATGTCCTCTGCTGGTGTTCAGCATCTGCTTTGCGTCTGTTCTCGGCCGTCCCCCGATCTCATCCCCTCTCCTCACTCATCTCCCGTTTTTTTCCGTATGGAACGCGCCGACGGAGCGCTGCATGTCTCAATTTGGGGTCGAGCTGGACTTGAGCGTCTTTGACATCGTGCACAACCGCGACCAGGCCTTCATGGGCGACAACATCACTATTTTCTACTCTGATAAGTTGGGAGAGTATCCTTACTATGGCCTTGGCAGTGAACCGGTGTATGGAGGTGTTCCTCAGAACTCCAGCCTGAACCAGCACCTCCTGAAGGCCACTGGCGACCTGCGGACAGACATCCCAGATCGTGGCTTTCACGGGCTGGCCGTCATCGACTGGGAAAAGTGGAGGCCGCTGTGGGAACGTAACTGGGACACTAAAGAAGTGTACTGGAAGGGCTCTAGGACTTTAGTGAAAGCCAAACATCCTAGCTGGAATCCGGATCAGATAGAAACGGAAGCTGTGCGTGAATTTGAGGAAGCTTCACGGGCCTTTATGGCGGAGACTTTAAAGCTGGGCCATGAAGAGCGTCCTGGAGGATTATGGGGGTTTTATGGCTTCCCTGGCTGCTATAATTATCAGTACAAGAAGAACGGGACGTATACAGGTGAGTGTCCTGCTCTGGAGATGAAGAGGAATGATAAACTGGCCTGGCTGTGGAACGTCAGCTCGGCCCTGTACCCGGATATCTATCTGGAGCTGCGGCTCCGGGGCCGGGATCGGGATATCTTGCTGTACAGCCGGCATCGGATCCTGGAGGCCCTGAGAGTGAGGGACCAGATCTCCCATCGCCCACCACCTGTCTTCCCCTACGCCAGGATCGCCTACACTTACTCTATGGAGTTTCTCTCACAGGTCAGCACAGATAAAGTTGATCTGTGAATACAAATCAAAGGGGTAAAATACAAAATTGATCAAAAATGTGGTTTATATGTGGTCACTTGTGTTTTTAGGAGGACTTGGTGCACACTATTGGAGAGAGCGTCGCTCTAGGAGCTTCTGGTATCGTGCTATGGGGCGATGGGAACTACTCCAAAACGAAGGTATGAATAATACAGAGATACACACACTTCCGATAACACCACTGCATCATATGTGCTGAAGGAAATCCAATACTCATTTCTTACTAATTTTGGGGTGATTATTCCAAAAATAGTGCCTGTTTTGCTCAAGCATGTCACACTTTCTCATAAAATATGTGGATTTTGTTGTATCTTTGGGTGAAGAAGTCTTGTATTATCCCTTAATCACAGAAAAACTGCCACAAAGACATGATTCCTGTCGTCCTCTGAGCCAGCCTAGAGCTATTTGTTCAATTCTCAGCCAATTTTCGCATGTATGACATTATTTTAAAGGGATAGTTCAGCCAAAAATTTAAATTCTGTCATCATTTACTCATACTCATGTCTTTCTGTGAGATTTCTGTCCCTCCATTGACAGCTACACAACTACCACTTTGGCGCTTCATATGATGAACAGATTGAATTTAGGCTTTTATTTTTAAACCTTAGTTTTACAATGTCTTTATGAACTTTTTGAAGTGTCAAAGTGGTAGTTGTGTAGCTGTCAATGGAGGGACAGAAATCTCTCAGATTTGATTAAAAATATCTTCATTTGTGTTCCGAAGATGAAAGAAAGTCTTACGGGTTTGGAGCGACATGAGGGTTTTTAGATGATGACAGAATTAAAATTTCTGGGTAAACTATGCCTTTAAGACCAATCCTGATTTCAAGATTACAATTATTGCCAGTTATAGAAGAAAATGCAAACATGACACAGATTTTCTGCTAAACCTGTGGATGTTTTACTACATCAAAACAGTGACAGAAAATTACAGATTTTGTGGCGGGAAAATTAGTATATATTTATAAATGTGTTTTTATAAGGTTGGAACAAACGTGTTTTTGAACCAAAAATAGTTCTTCTATGGCATCACTGCAAAAAGACCCTTTGGGAAGCTGTGTAGGGAAACTTCTGCTGTACTGCTGGCGTCACACTAGGCGAGTTCTGTTCACTCACACTCATATGTCAAGAAGTCATTTACAGTATTCGTATGCACTTGTATTTTCAGTAGTCAACATGAAGTCAACGTAGTAGGAAACTTTTGCTTCTTCTAAGCAAAGACCAGGAGACGTTTGGATCACGTTCAAGCTGAAGTTATTCTTTATTGAGCGTGGCTGCAGTTCGTTCAAAACAGTCTGAACTGTGACAGTGTACTTTCAATTTACGTACATTTAGGGGCAAGGATTTACATTGTGATGAGAAATGAAGTATTACAGGTTTTGGAACCTGCCCTAGACCCAGTTAGCATAACTATTCAAACGCTGAGACGCGAGAACAGGGCTGGCAGGATTCTCTTGCTGGAAGTTTCGCAGCTGATCTAAACATTTAGTCTCTTCACTTTTGCAGTTTCCTAAATGAAACATTTAATAAATGTGTTATTCTTCAAAGTCCTATGTTGTAAAATGCTTTACTCCATCTTAGTTTAGTTTACTTTATGTGCACATATGTAAAATATACAGTATGCAATAAAAAAAAGAAAGTACAATCCATATACTGTGCAGGGAGAGGCAGAAAACACAAAAGGGCTTACTTAAAGCATCCACCGAAACAACAAAGAAAAAAAGAAACTAATTATGAAATTATGAAAATTGACGAGTTAAGTGACAATGAACCTGTGAATTTACTTTAAAATAAGTCTTACATTTCTCTGGAATGTTACCTTTACTTGAATATATCTTATAAATGAAAAAAAAAAAAAGATACGCACTTTCTGTTACAAATTCATCTAATTTAAAAATAGTGCTATTTGTAATATAACCTAAAATATTAATGTTGATAAAAGCTACAGCTCATAACCACAGTACACTCTCAAAAATAAAGCTTCCCAAAAGGGGTTTCACAGCGATTCCCAAAATAACCTTTCAGGGAACAGTTCTTAAAATAATCATTTTATCTTAGTGTGAAGAACATTTTAATAATCTGAAGAACCTTTTTCTACTTTGAAGAATGTTTTGTGCATTTGAAAGGTTCTTTATGGAATCATCAATGGCAACTTTAATTTTAAGAGTGTATAAACTCATGCACACGTAAACATAACCACTGATCATATCCTCTCCATATTGCATCTGTGCAGGAAGCCTGTGTAGCGGTGCGGGAGTATCTGGACGACACTCTCGGCCGTTACATCGTGAACGTGACAGAGGCAGCGCTTCTCTGCAGCAGGACCGTGTGCTCGTCCCAGGGCCGGTGTGTCAGGCGAGACCCGAGCGCCACAGCCTTCCTGCATCTGGACCCGGCCTCATGGTCCATCGTTCCCCGAGCCGCGCTGCCTGGGCCAGTTACAGCGGGTCCGTCTTATGTAGCGCACAGGAGGCTGAGGACGGCTGAAGACCAAACCACAGGATTCACTGACAGTTTCAGGTGCCAGTGTTTCCCAGGCTGGGGAGGAGAACAATGTCAGAAACCAGTGCCTGTAGAGACTTTTACATGACAGAAATTAGACTAGACTAGAAGACTCCGGGCGGTCACCTGAAGTTTGCTGGGTTAACAAATACAAGCCATCACCCCTGTGCACTTGACTTTTCAGGATGAAGTGTATGCCAAACGACTATGTGCTTTCATACTTGCTAGCTAAATGTTATCAAACATGATGAGTTTGTAAAAATCAAGATGCATTTTATTTTTGAGTTTTGAATGTTTGCTTCAAACATATGCAAAACCCTGAGAATGTAAATTATCTATTGATTTAATTAATATTTAATTAATATTATTCAAATTTAATCATAAAAATCTAATAAATCATTGAAATATATATGGAATAAACTATTTTGACAAATAATGTCACTTACATTTTACCTTCTTTTCTTTTATGAATGATTGATTTTACATATTTCATTTAAAATACATAAACAGAAAAGCCGATACCTGGTTGCTGAGTTGTTACCTTAGTAAATACTAGACGTGCATTTCCTGATGGCAATACCAGTGTCTTTGAGGCAGAAGAGTTAAAGTCAGGTTTATTTTTTGTCTGTAGTCTTTGACTCGGTTATAAGAAATGCCGGGTTGTTGCTCTTTACATTCGGCAAACATCTTCTTTTAGATCAACTGTACTTGACACCATCATTTTAGTGTAAAAGCGGCTATGAATAAATGCATGCAAGAAACAAAAGACTAATCACAATTTAAGATGCAAATAATTGCAAAAATATAACAGTTTGGCAAACATTATTACAATATCAATGATGTTGGTTAGATTGTAAATGCAGAACTTGCTAACAATGTAAATCAATGAAACACGTTAAATTAAAATGAAGTTTTGTGGCTTTTATTCCATGTCAAATATGCATTTAATTTGAACAAAATCAACATTTAGCAGATATATGTATTTAAATTGAACAGTCAACTTTTACCAGATACATGCATTTAAAATGTACAGTCTTTGTTTTCTGGGAAAACAAACATTGCAAACTCAACTTGTCCGTAGTACCCCAGAGTGCAGTCTGGACGATGGGGCGGGGCGACACTTTGGGGCGGGGTTACACGTGTCGCTCCGCCCACCCCCAATTTAATTGGCTTATTATACAGCAATCTTATTGGCCTGATTCAAGCCTGAGCATGCGCATTCTTTATGTACTATTTTTGTGAATGATTTGTCCATATTAAAGAAATATTAAATGCTAACTCTAATCGTATATTATCGGTTTACCATGGTAATTTTAGTTAAGATCTATTGGATAATGTTTTATTGTTAAGACACAGAATAGACAAAGTTATTGTTTAAAAACGAACGCTTGGTGACAGCACCGACAGCACCATTTCATATTTCCACCAGGTCGGTCGGTGGATCAGCTCAAACTCTGGATTTTACGCAAATTATGATAAATCGCTGTATTAAAGGAAAGACATCGGACAAACCCGAACGCAAGCAGCTGATTTTAGTGCTCTGATTTTTTAGCACGACCGTTTTTTGTTGATTTTTTTCAACGAGATTTGTTCTCCAATGCTTGCATTTTTTGGCACAAAGTGCAAATAAAATGTTTAATGGCAAACACATATTTCCTTGTTGTTTACCTGTTAAAAATAGTTTCAAATATTAACACTGGCATAGGCTATATCTGTAGCCTAACTATTTTAAAAAATCACCGCTGTAAATCTGTGCATATAGGCCTATAGCCTAACAGCCTACTTCAAATAGCTACTTATTTACTTGAGCACATAAATAATCATATTTGCTATAGATCGACATAATAATATCTGTTTTAGTATTATGTTTTTTCCACTTTTCAGCACTGCAGGTTTTTAAATTCCCATTGTACGCAAAAAAACAAAACACACACACACAAAAAAAAAAAAAAACAATGGCCAGGGATTGTATTATTTAGTAGCCTATTATTGTCTTATTTGTCACTTTCGGAACTGTCTTACTGAAATACAGTGAATTATCATTATGTAGTGTAAAAACCCGAGTTTATTTATAATGGAAAAATGAAGTAGCATAAATTAATGATGTAAAATGTCGCAGCACTGCATGACATTCGGAAAATATTAGGCTACTATCAGCTTAATAGGCGATCTCTCCTTGCAATGCTAGTAATTTAATGCAGTCATGATCATTGCTCACTTAAAGTGCCATTGACTTATCTGCTGGGTAAATTAATAAATATAATTTAGCTAAATCTAAAACATCGTATGATTTATATCAGCAACATATTTATTTATATCGCCCAGCTCTAAAACGGCTCAATATGAATGCTTTAGGCCTATATTACTGTTTGTAAAGCTGCTACAAAACGATGTGAATTGAGCGCTATACACATTTTTTTTACTTCACTTGATATAGACCTATCGTGGCCACGAATGAAGAATTCGTTCCCCATATTTAGCAGCACACGGCGGTCTGCCTTGAAGGGATTGTTATTGTTTGTTGTACAGTAACTTCATTTAACTTATTAAGTCGTATTAAGTTAATAAAAACATTATTTAATTGATCATTACTGAAATCGCCATGCGACAACGTAGTAGCCTACGGCCAAACTGCGCGAAACTGCGTAGATAGAAGATCATTCATAAACTCGTACATAAAGGAATGCGCATGCTCATGCCTCAAGTGTCTACTCCAATAAGATTGCTGTATTATAAACCAATGAAATTGTTGGTAGGCGGAGCTACACGTGTCGCCCCGCCCCAAAGTGTCGCCCCGCCCCATCGTCCAGACTGCACTCTGGGGTTACTCACTTGTCTTGCACTCAGGCAAAATGAAAATTTGGTCCAATAAAACGCTCTCTAATTCAGGCTTGCTCCGCCCCCTAACAGACCACCATGTGATCTGACCAGCAAATCATAGTTCAGGCTGTGATTGTGATGTAGCTTAAAGGCTATTGGTTATTTATTTATTTTTTGATGAGGCCTTTGATAGATCCTGAACAAACTTTCTGTTCCAGTATAAAATACATCTGCAAAAGAAAGAGAACAAACTGCGGAAAAATGAGGAATCATAATAATGCAAAACACAATGTTTGAGGAATATAAATGCATTGCAGCTCCTGCACGCTTGATGTGAGGTAAGATTGCGGTTTTGATGGACGTGGTGTCCACAATGTCACTGGAAGAGAAAAGCAACACACACTGTGTGGAATCATGCACTCTATAGTCCACTAGAGGACAGTAGAAGCACACTGTCAAGTGTACTGTGAGCTGTGGTAAAAAAAAAAAATCCCGTTCAAAACACTTCAAATAGTGTGTGAAGGCAACAAGCAAGACTTGTTTGATTCTAATGCATGGGCTAGAAACAAACTTATAACTCATGAATCATGATGAACGCATAGCTTTGATCAGATTTGATAATGATGCGCTCGAGAAATTGCTTTGTTTTTGTATAGCATCTATGTTCAACAGAACGACAGGCCTCAAACTTGTATTTTGAATAATCATAACATATTTTAGACCTTATTCAGATTATGTGTATTTCTCTTACAAAAAAGTACGGTGTTGATGATATTATGGAACAGTGATGGTATATCGTATGATAATCGTAGTATCATATTTGGAAATATACCATGGTATTTATATGGTACCCCAAGATACTTCAAGACTACCATGGCATATTATTATTAGCCTACTTTTTTTGTGAGTGTTGTAAACCTTCAGAGAGTGAACAGAAAAAAAAAATCTTTGCAATCATAGATGATAATGCTTTTTATCTTTGTGAAAATTGAAATCATTTCAAGCTGTTTGGTTTGACCTTTGTTGGGGTCAGAGAGACCTAGCACACTATTAAGGGTGTATTTCCCAGTTGAAATAGGCTACAGAAGAGGCATTCAATCACCAATTTCAATTTGGGGTCCAAATCTCAGTAAATTGAACAAGGTGGGAACCAAATGTGAAAGCGGATTCAGTAGGCTAATAAAAAAAATAAAAAAACATGGATAGAAAAAAAAAGGATTTGGTAAAACTACACAAAGTATCATTTGTTAACATGAGTTAATTTAACATGAACTAACAATGTACAATACAATACAATTTCAACATTTACTAATACAATTTGAAGATCAAAAGTTGTATCTGTCAATATCAGTTAACGCACTGTGAACTAACATGAACATTAACATTTTTATTAACTATCATTAGCGAAGGTTAATAAATACTGTAAACATATATTGCTCTTTGTTCCTTTATGTTTGTTAATGCATTAACTAGTTATAACAAATGAGACCTTATTGAAGAGTGTATTTTTGATTTTCCTTATTTGTTGCATAGAGATATGCAATACTGTTCATTTTAATAGCTATTTAAATGTAAAGTACAAAATATTTTCATTTGTAATCTACAATAATCTATATGACTAGTTGACTAATCGTTTGGAATTCTTCAATGAAAATCTGCTTTCAAGATGATCTGAATCTAAACTAATGTTTGTTGAGTCGACTCACTGATCCAGAATGTGTTTGTCTTCGACATATCTCTCTACTTAGTGTTTTTATAGTCAGACTGTTGTTCAGTTGAACTACTACCGAATCCAAATGTCCTTTTCGTGAATGATTGCCAGTAAAAATCACATTAAACAGAACCTACACAAATGGCCAGGTCACTGATTAAGAGAAGAGAAACTCTACGTTTCGGTCATTCTGGTCGGTGGCGCCGGTGAGAGAGATAAGGTAAACAAAAGCTGTTAAATTTAGGCTCACTTCCATTCCCCCAGAACTGATTGCATTGACCCAAAGTCACACATTTAGACAGATAAGCAGCCGCAGAGGATGATAATAGACGTCCCATTGCAACTTTTGTGTTTTATCGGTCTCCAACCTGGAACAGCGCTCCCTTAAGAGAGAAACCACAGTTTGACAGACCAGGAGTCTGAAAAATACAAGCAGTTCTGAAGCGAGTAACATTCTGTCCACTGAGATCATGTCTTCATCTGCTCCGTTTTTGAAGGTAGTGTAGATGTACACTAACGGTCAAAAGTTTGGAATAATTTTAATGTTTTTGAAAGAAGTCTCTTATGCACACACACCCAGGCTGCATTATTTGATTAAAATGCAAACAGTAATATTGTGAAATTTGTTTACAATTTTAAATAACTGTTTTTTTATATACTTTTTTCTGGGTTTAGGAGGCAATGTAGTTCGGGGAAAACACTACATGATGAAATTCATTTACAGAACTTTGCATAAGTTGTTTTGTTGCATAAGTGCTGAAAACATTACTGTCTTTGCCAGGAAGTGGAAATAAAGCGCAGCAAATATGAAATCATCCAACGCATTACCAAAATTGGTACCAAACAACTTACTCAAAACTAAAGTTCCCCACACACTCTCGCTCACTCACTCACTCACTCACTCACTCACTCACTCACTCACTCACTCACTCACTCACTCACTCACTCACTCACTCACTCACACACACACACACACACACACACACACTCACTCACTGACACACTCACTCACCACTTTTTAATAAGCGGTTCGTCACACACGGCCTCTGTCCTTCAGAAGCGCCGGGCACATGGATTGCATGCAGGGTGAATCTATATTTGAGAAAGACTCTTTCTTCAGTCACGGCTATATGGCGAATATTGAATAATGACTTAAATTTCAGCCATATAGTATTGCTCCAGAAAACTTGGTATATACACTATCCATTTGAATGAGACTGTAAACAGACTAACAATCTTAATGTGATGCATATTTGCCAGTCATACATTAATAAAACAGGTAAGAAACTGCACAAAAAATAAAAATCATGATTCATGGCATAGTTTATTATTTTTTTACATTTTTATTCAGAATGCTTGGCATAAATCTGAAAATAATGTAATTTATTCAGGTAAATATGAACACGGTTTAAATATATGGCAAGCTGTGGAATGAGCAATATTGAATTAGATCAAATGTATGAGATTGAAAGAAATTGGATTTATTGATGATAAATATATAATCCTGGTTATTAAACACATTTAGTTTATTAGTCTACCATTAAAGAAATCTTGCCTGCTTTTTACCCTTTTCATTGACTGACAAATATGCATCACATTAAGTTTATTAGTTTATCTATGTTAAAACTGTGTCATCCAAATGGATGGAACATTTAATTCAAATACATGAACCTTTAATGTAGGAGTGATATAGCATTAGTCAAGTGGATTTACTTTATGGTGTTTAATTTCCCTTTTTGAATAATTTTTTTTTTTGCTGTAAACATTGAATGAAAAGTTTGATGTATTGTTAAAGAAGAATAGCTACAATTTGCAAAAGAAATACTTATTTTCCAGGTTTAGGAGTCAATGGACTTTGGGGGGGAAAACTACATAATTCATAAGCACCATTTGCAGAACTAAAGTGCATCATTTGCTGAAAACTGTCCTGTCTTTGTCAGTAAGTGGAAAAAAGAGCACTGAATATTAAATCATCCACTGCGTTTGTTTTTTCCCCCAGTCCAAAGTTGAACATGCATCCCGTCATAATTATGAATAGCATATTTTTGAGAGAAAAACACAGAGAAAAATATTTTTTTTTACTTACAATAATCGTACTAAACTAAATGTACAGAGATGCAGATATTTCTTTGGGAGTTGTTCTTCTAAGATTGAATTGGTTTTAACAGTCACTGAAAACTAAAGTCCCTCAGAACAGTGTGAAATCATCACATCTCTCACCTAACACACACACACACACACACACACACACACACACACACACACACACACACACACACACACACACACACACACACACACACACACACACACACACACACACACACACACTCAGAAGAACCTTGAGGTCATTGCAGACGTATCATCAAACTTTGGCCAATCAATCACCATGAAAATGTCTCCTCTCATGTGCCAACCAATCAAAAGCACAAGATGAAACTTGAGTCAAATCAAATATACAATTAGCACATTACAGCCATTTAAACATTAATATGCGGAAGCATGCTGACATAATAATAGCCCATTTACCCCTCCAGTCACATGTATTAGTATTTCATTTGAAAACCTTCTGTTTTCTTACATTAATTTAAATAAGATTTTTGCTGTGCATTCACATAATCCAGTTCAGATGTTTTTTTTTATCTTTTCAGCATTTGTTTGCGACCCGTTTTGAATAAACATTTCTCTCTCTCTCTCTCTATGCTAATCTGGCTAATAAATTGGATCGCGCAGGGTCAGTGTGTTTGCTATCAGAGGCGAGTCGCTTCAGCGCCCATCGGCCGCCTCGCCACAGGATTGGAGTGACACCCTGGTCACTTATTTGAAAGTGTGCGCTGGTTACTCTCGCAGAAGTGCCAAACACACTTTTTATGTCTGCAAGAGAGGAGAGAGACTCTCTAATCAACCTTCAGAGAGTCTCTGACGTCACAGGCATTGCTTATTTGGTGTGTGTGTGTGTGTGTGTGTGTGTATCTTGTTATTTGATCCACTTACAGGCGTTTTAGGGATGATATATCAGTTTTCATCTCAGTCATTCATTTGATTTCTATGCTTATCTACGTACTTCTCCAGCAATATTAGCTTGCATTTCGGGGTCAGTTTTATTGTTGTTGACAATAGTTGTGTTTGGAATGGGAATATCAGCGTATTGATTACTGCATTATGATCATTATGAACGGCATACTACTTACTGTAGTGCTTGAAGTCTGTGGTTTGACATGAATTGAAGTTCAATAATGCCCCATGAACACAAGCCACACTCGTAAAAACAGCACGACTGGGGCAGATTAAAGCTTTCCATTTGCACATCATTTTGTTATCCCAGTTACGGTCAAATTAGCCTGCTCGCTCTTATCACTCACCCCAGTGCATTATGGGATATTCAGCCAGACTTTCTTTTTAATTAACTTACAGGCCTTAGAAATGTGTGAATTTTTTTTATTTTGAAGAGCAGTGAATGAACTTTTCTAATGTATTTTTAAGGCTTTACCATATTGTTATAGTCATGGCTGTTGGGGTTGCACTATTGTTTTTATAAGACAATTATTATCAAATAAAAATGTTTCATTAAAATATTGTTTTATTTAGCCAATTCATTAGATGCCTCTTTCAATTCTTTATATTTGATATTGAGTGCCAGTACAAAACCGTATTTATCATATGAAAGTAAATGGAAAACTAATTGGAAAATTTGCATATTTGTACATTTAGTTTTTATATGACTATCCTTTGAATTTAATGAGCTTATATGCAAGCTTGTTTCCACCATGGAATAAAACAATTTAAAAGATCATTGCGACATTTTATCTCACAGTTTGGGCGCCTTTTTCTCACAAGTACGAGTTACAAAGTCAGAAATGCGAGATATAAACGTGTAATATGCGAGTTATAAAGTCAGAATTGCGTTAAATGTCACAATTGAGATATAAAGTCCATTTCTGAGAAGAAGAAAAAAACTTTTTTCTAAGAATTGCCATTTTTTATCTTACAATTCTGACTTTATAACTCAAAATTACTATATAGCATGCAACTGTGAGATAAAAAGTTTATTAAAAGATAAAATTACTTTTAATTACTTTTATACATTTTTATTCTGTGGCGGAAACGAGCTTCCATAGCTTCTACCGAAATTAATTCGACCCAAAATACCATAGAGTTTGATTTGGCGCATGAGTCATGACCTTTGACTTCAGCAATGAAAGATATGGGAAGTGTTTTCTCCTTTCTTTTAGGAGGAGCCTATTATTTGCGATGATAATGGATAGTTGAATTTTATTAATTGCATTTCACATTCCCTTTAGCATCGAAACTGCTGTTTCTCATTTTTGGGGCGGTGGCACCCCACCTGTTGAGAAGAACTACTCTAAAATACTGCAAAGAAATCCTGAAAAATGCTTGTAAATGCCACGCTTGAGACTCTTCAAACCTTCTATTCTTTCTCCTCACACACAGACATGACCACACATACACGCACGCACAAAGTGGGGCACTATTATTAAGAATGTAGTAGTTGTTGGTTTCAGCAGAAATGTCAGCGTGTGTTGTAACCTTTACTCGAGCATGTTATCTGCCTCCATGGCAGTGCAATGGGAAAATGAAGGACGAAGACAACGCAATGGGATTTGAAAGGTCCCCATCAGCGTCTGGCCCCGAGGCGCTCTCCCTTTCACAGCTCAGCAATGCGAACACACCGTTTTACGCGTGCGCACACACACACACACACACACGTGGCGCCGTGGAGAGAGCTTCAAATGTTGCTATCTGTCTCTGCACATCTTTATCTGGCCGTATAGGGCTGAACGTGCGCTGTCAAGGAATTACACTGCACTCGGGGAAGCAGGTGAAGTCGCTAAAACAGCTTTGCTAAGCGCATTTGCTCGGTCAGTGGTAAGTCTTACTGACGCTGTTTACTGCAGTCAACAAAATCAATAATCAAAAGGTGGACATGCTTACGGTTCGGTCACCCGGGGATGTACGCTGCGTAGCTTAATGTGATTTACACTAGTAGGACATGTGCATCAACCTCTCTGTTGGTACTAGTACAACACTCATCTACATAGCCTAAGACTTCAGGGCTAGTGAAGGCCAGCTTCAGTCATTATAATGGGAGCAATCTAGTTTTGTTGTGTTGCATGATGTCATGTGCAAGTACACACACACACACACATTCAGCATTGAATTGATCAAAATTATTTCTATTTCAAATATTATTATTTTTTAACTTTCTATTTATCAAACAATCACATTTTTTATCAGTTTCCACAAAAATATGAAGCATCACAGTGGTTTTCAATGTTGATAATAATAATAAATGTTTCTTGAGCAGCAGATTAGTATGATTTCTGAAGGATCATGTGACACTGAAGACTGGAGTAATGATGCTGAAAATTCAGCTTTACAACACAGGAATAAATTACATTTTGAAGTATATTCAAATAGAAAACAGTTATTTTAAATTCTAGTAACATTTCACAATATTGCTGCTTTTACTGTATTTTTTGATTAAATAATTGCAGCCTATAAAACAGACCCCAGATGTATTTATTGCATTCACATTTATTATTTCTGCAGGTTTTGTCCTCCTGTGATAAATTGCTTGTGATCTTCATTTGTCGCTTTGGATACAAGTATGTAGCATTGATGGACCTGAGTGTATTTCAATAAGTGTGTGAGATCATGAAACATAGCACAGGTCAAGAGATCTTGTATTCAAAAAATTGCAGGTTCAAAGTCAAACCTCTCAAGATATAATTCTTGAAACATCACTACTGTGCCCACGATGCGACGTGCCTGTGAAATATATGCAAACTGCAAACAAACAGAAGCTCTCTCTAGTCCACATTCATTTAACTGCCCATTAGCAGTTGTGATTGCTAATGTCTGCGATGGAAGGGACGGGGTCCACTGACGCGAGATGAGGCGTTTGTGCCGGTAGTTTTAATAATGCTCAAGTATGTCTTGTTCACTCTTGAATATTTCACAAATACTTATTACATGCAATCCACAGACTAGTTCTTCCTTGTGGAACACAAAAAAAGATATTTAGAAAATTGTCAATATAGTGAAAGTCAATGCGGTCCAATGCAAAGTTCTTAAAAATAAATGTTCCAAAAGGGGGTTTTCCTCAGCAATACCATACAAGAACCCTTTTGGGTTCCCAAAAGAACCTTTCAGAGCTCTTCACTCTTAAATAAAGGTTCTTTATTGACATCGGTGGTTCTATTTAGAACCTTTGACATCAATGGAGCCTTTCAAATGCACAAAAGTTTCTTTACATTGGTAAAAAAAGTTATTTTAGATTTTTAAAATATTCTTCACACTATGGCTATGTTCACACTGCTGGTAAATGCGTCTCAACTAAAAAAAAATGTTGTGACTCGGATCTGTTTTGTCATGACTGTGAACAGTACAAACCACGTGAAATCTGATCTTTTCAATTCCGATTTGTGCCACTTCCATGTGGTCCTAAATCCGATACAGGTCAGATGTTTTGCAATGCGATCTCAGTCTGAACAGTCATATAGGAATTGTGAGACTTTTACGTCACTCTAGATCAACATTCGTCAAGTCAAGCTTTATTTATATGGTGCTTTATACAATACAGATGGTTTCAAATCAGCTTCACAGTAATGCAACAGAGTTAGTTTTGGCTATACAGCAGATCTAAAAGAAAATAGCATAGTCCAGCAGTAAGTTTAGTGATGGTTCATTTTTTTTGTAAACAAGTTATTAATTTAGTTTATAGCCGCTCTGGAGAAACACCGCCGACACATTGTTAGTCCGAGCTTCACATTATCGGCTGGGGAATCCTGGAAATCCAGAGTTCTCGCGAGAGCACAATTTGAATTTGCTCAGCGAGTCACTCTGGCATTGAGTAATGATGCTCATTATGCACTTGTATCCGAGCTGCACCAATCACATCGGTGTATCTGATATATAGTTATCACCAGAGGCGAGCTAAACAGATGACGACAGCGATGCGACGTCGAAGTCATTAGTAAACATTGCAAGATGGCTGTGGATGAACACCAGTTGTTTGAAACGGCTTTGGCCGCTACGATGAACGAGTTAGATTTGGCTTTTTCTCTAAAAGAGGAACAGATGACGTCGCTCGAATCGTTCCTTTACAAGAAGGACGTTTTTGCTGTTTTGCCGACTGGATACGGCAAGAGTATAATCTACCAGTTAGCGCCGCTGGTAGCTAAACGTTTGTGATTGGTCGTAGTGTTATCCAATTACGTGCAGTGAGATTTTCAAATGCATGCTTGGTGCCGCTCCTCGAGTTGGCCGTTTTTCATTACTCAATGCCAGACCCTTAATCTTTCGGATTTGGGTCTGGATTTCCAGGCTAGGGGAATCCATCTTAATCTGGCAACCCATCTTTTATTGCCTGCTCATAATTGAGACGGTTTTTCTGAACAGGTGACGTCTGTCAAGTGTGACGAATGGGATCTTTCTCTCTCTCTCTCCGCTTTCTCTGCTCTTTTTACCATCATTATTAAGCGACCTCTGTAATTCTCTTTCAACGGGAAAAAAACAAAATGGGAAATTAATGAAGATAGTGCCTGTCACAGGGAGAGTGCTGGTTAATTGGTTGTTTCCTCTTTTGCTACAGATGGATGAAGTGTTTTACAGCTGTGTCTAAGCATCGCTGTGAACCTGAGCATGAGTAAAACACTGATCCGAGACCAGCAGACCACCTACACACAGTCTTGAAGTCGCACTTTAAATGCTCGAACTCTTTAAAGCAGGATGGCTTTCAATGTTTTTATCATTCAAGCTGGAAAAATGAATTCTGAATGTGATTCCAGTTATATTGTTTCTCTGAGCTGTTGTGGTTTGGTGTGGACTCTGCTATTCTTTTATATTTATGTTCAAGTCAGGAAACTTAACTAGCATGGTCTTCCTGTTGAAACTGGTAGACCAAGAACATCTGGTTGGTTAAGATAGTTATGCATATTTAAAAAAATGAAAGATCTTCAGTGTCAGCATCTTACCATGTGTGTATGCTCAGTTTTCTGTCATAGTGGAGCAAGGTAAGACACTACATGGCAAAAACCTTGTTTTTTCATGCACTGGTCATTTTTTAGGTTTTGGGATGTTTTCGAATATTGAACTAACAAAACATCCAAAATAGGGATGGTTTCACTTTCAATGTGTACTTGCGTGAAGTATTATAATCTAATGTCTGAGGATTGTAGCATGTTGGATCTGATCAACTACGTAATTGAGACTTGTATGTTTTACAGCGGTAAACAAACTCTTGTTGCCCTTGTGGAGAAATCTGTTCTATTTTAAATGCATTTTAAATCAACATTTTTGTATTTTATTTTTAATATCTCATTTATATTTATTAAATGGAAATAAATCAATGCATTTTATTTTCCAATAGATATTAAGTTGAGAAATGATGTATGCCTTAGGTCTAATTGAAAATCATTGATAATCGTTATAGTTGATAGGCTATGTGTCATCCGTTAAAGCTTTAATGCTAATTGGAATGAACTAAGTCAATTTTCATAATAAATGTCAATCTAAGCCAGCCAATCTTTCACGCAGGCTGGTCACACAAATTTCGCATTGGTCTTATGTTGACGCCTGCTGAGTTTGTGTCTTTAGATTAGTTCTGGTACGGTGTTAACTTTTGTTCAGGGATAGATTAAAAACTGCAGGCCTTTGGATTGCCATCAAGCTGAGATAAGGAGATTAAACAAATGTCATCCGCTGGCACCCTTTTCTTGATCTGTTCAGATGACAGATATGCGTTTGCAGGAAGCCCTTTGGTTGCATTTGGCCAATACTTGTGTATTTCTGTCCTGTAATGTGTGATTTCTCGAGTGCATGCGTGCGTGTCTCAGATTAGACGTAAAATGCTTTGTCATCTCAAGGTCAGTCCATCAGAGCAGATCGCTAAAAATCTGCACCCGCCAATCTTTCTCTGTCTGCTACACTCTCCATCCCATCTCCAGACTCGGTCTTTCTTCCTCCCTCTTTTCCATCATGTATCTTTTGTTCATTTTACCCTCCTCCCCAAAGTGCAAGTGCTGTAAAGCCGAGAAGTCTATGGGAAGCTGTGATTGGCTGCGCTGGGTGGCGGTGTTCACAATCGATTATGCCACGCCGGTCTCTGACTAACAGCTTCTGTGTGCCTCACGCTCTTCTTTTATACCACAAATCTCCAAGCCCTCTGCCCTCCGCCCCACTCACACAATCTGCTCTTTTTCTATGCTGCTTTTCTTCCTCCTTCCCTCTTCTTGCTTTCTACTCTTTCTGCGCCGCACCGGCAATTCACGACTGGCAGAATCTCCTGTTTCAGTCTCCTCTGTTTCTTTCTTCCCCACCAGTTCTTCTCATAGGAAAGAGAGAAATTACAAATGAGATCTATTCTAATGTGTCAAATGCTTCTTTTAATAGACAGACATGACATTAAACTGAGCAAAAACATGCTCATCCATCCATACACACATCCATCCATACATGCATACCCATCCATCCATCCATCCATCCAATACATACATGCATATACATATCCATCCATCCATCCAATACATACATGCATATACATATCCATCCATCCATATCCATCCATACATGCATACCCATCCATCCATCCATCCATCCATCCATCCATCCATCCATCCATACATGCATACCCATCCATCCATCCATACAATACATACATGCATATACATATCCATCCATCCATCCATCCATCCATCCATCCATCCATATCCATCCATACATGCATACTTTCAGAACATACATACACGCATCCATCCATATATACATACATGCATACAATACATGCACATCCATCCATCCATACACACATCCATCCATACATGCATACCCATCCATCCATCCATCCATCCATCCAATACATACATGCATATATCCATCCATCCATCCATCCATACATGCATATACATATCCATCCATCCATCCATCCATCCATCCATCCAATACATACATGCATATACATATCCATCCATCCATCCATATCCATCCATACATGCATACTTTCAGAACATACATCCATCCATCCATCCTAAATAGAGTCAGTTTTGATTTCAAGATGTTGAATGAAATTCAAAATGTCATCAATGTCTGTGGCTTTCTTACACTTAATTTACCAGCTATTATATTATTGCCCAGCCATTTCTCCACAATGATCTCCCATCATTCTCAGCCTCTCTCCTTCGGCCACAGGGGGAAAACATGCCTATGAAAACCATTATGAAAATAATGCGTCTTTGTGTTTGAGAAATGTGGCATACGTGTTTGGAGCTACTTGATTTTGCCTCCTTTGTGTGGTTTTGTTTGTGCTCCATTTTGTTGAGGCCAGTGTGGAGAGAGGAGAATTGCCTGGAGAACGCTGGATAAAATGTTTCTCTTTTTTTTTTTTCATGATTTTTTTATTATTATTGAAAGGCAGTGAAGCGTTCCCATTGAAGCAGAGGACAGGGTAACGCCTTCGTCTGCCTGGACACAATGTTCTGTCTCTGTCTCGCTCACCCTCGCTCTCTTTGCCTCAATTTCTCTAAGAAAAACACAGAAGTCAAATGTACCTTGTGGAAAATGAGCTATACCACCTCTGTTCATGTGGTACACGTGTGTCTGGACATTATAAGGCTAGTCATATACTGTCACTAGAGCTGGGCCTTCATAACTAAACCAGTACAAAAATGTCAATATTTTTTAGTGTTTTGATGATATACACTATCAATATTAGGGGGTCTAATGATTTCACAATTCTCAAAAGCAATTGTGATACCACAGCAAAAACTGATATGCTGAATAGAAAAAAAAAATCCTGAATGTGGTTTGATCCATCACATACACAAACAAACCAGCATCCTGACAGGCAGCGAGACGAGATGAGCTCCGGCAGAGAAGTGAGCAGTGAGATTTCTTCTGGGGTTTAAGGCCCGATGAGAAAGGGAATTGGCCCGTTTGTGTGTGGACTGTTGTCTTTTTTGATTCCGCTAACTAAAGGATCTCTGGAAAAAACGCAGAGTCGGACAGATAAGGTCATCCGCTTCTGTAACATCCAGCACAAATTCCTCTCTTAAATTAACTTGCTAGCCCTGTGAAACACTGACTCGATAGCTTTCTCAAGGTCAAAGTGCATCAGTATGTATTCCAGCACTCTCAGGCTGCTATTGATCGGTGTAATGGGGTTATCAGAGATTAGGCCGAGTGCTAATGTAAATAATCTTGGGATATGTGTGTGACGGTTTATGGAGTAATACTGTAAATAATATTTCTATTTGCTTTCGCTGGCATTTTACACTGTGTTATTTAGCAATGAGAGGGAATTACTGTAGGTTATTCAGGCTAGAAAACATTTTTCTTTCTTCTAATCAAAATGCCAGTGAATGTTGGCATCAGGGATATGCCTGAAGAGCCCAATACTATGTTCGGAAATGAAATGAAATTACGCATTCTATGGCGCCCCTAAAGGGACATGGTGATAGAAATAATACGAGATAGAAAAATATTTAAACGCTTTTGAGTTCTCTTGCAAATATATAGTTGGGTAATGAATTACATTGTATATAATCAGGGAGCCGATATCAATATACAGGGTATTGAAAGCGCTTTTGAATGCATGCTTTTTACTTTTACTTTTGAATTCGCGATCACACGTACTCTGTGTATAGCCAACTACAGCAGCAAGCCTAACCATGTCCCTTCAGGGGCTCCGTAGAATGTGTTTTTCTTTTTCCAAGCCTTTCTGAATGCATATTAAGCTGATATTAAGGCTTCTGGCACATCCCTGTTTGGTACGGTGCCATAAAAAAATATTTCACATTAAAACTGCTCAAATATGCATATTAGACATAATTTTATTTAGCATATTATGAAGTTATATAGATGCCACGGATATTTTATTTATCGTTTTAATTGTAGTATTATTGTGACTGTCAGTAGGCTGACCCTTTTTCAAAGCTTGTTGGTTTGAAAATATTTACACTTTCAAAAGTTTGGGTTCAGTATAATTTTTCAGTATTTTTAAAGCATCCTTAAAAAAGGATGCTTTAAATTGATGTGACAGTAAAGACTTTTACGATGTTACAGAAAGTTTATATTACAAATAAATGCTGTTCTCTGAACTTTCTGTTCATCAAAATATGTAACATAGTTTCCACGAAACATATGAAGCAGCACAACTGGTTTCAACATTATTAGTATACTACTAATAAATGTTTCTTGAGCAGCAAGTCAGCATGTTAGAATGATATCTGAAGGATCATGTGACAATGAAAAATTCAGCTTTGCACCACAGGAATATTTTACATTTTACAATATATTCAAATAGAAAACTGGTATTTTAAATTTTAATACTACTTAAAAATATTGCTGTTTTTACTTGCTGTCTTTTCGATCAAATAAATGTGTGCAGAAGAGAGTCTTGCAAAACCTTAAAATCTTTTAAACTTCAAACTTTTAACCCCTACTGTAAATAACGACTTTGTACATGTTGCTGAACATTGCATCTAAAATTAGTCGATCAACAAACAAAATTTCACTCTGTAAAGTTTTATTTAGTTTGTATTTCAAATCCAAAATGTTAAAAACGTTTCCAAAATCACTTGGGTTACTCTTGTAAAGGTGTATTTGAAATGTTTTATGATATGAATGTTCTACTTATTACCTTAATTATGGGTTCATTTGATTCACACGCTGACCTGTAGGCCGCCTTTGTACTCGTGAGATCAAAACACGGCATCCATTTGCTCTGTGAATGATGAACTAGATACACCGGGACAGTGAGTAAGGTAAATTATAGCTGACAACTAATGCTATCATAATGCAAGCATGCTCATCACTTTGAACTCCAATAACTCTCCATATCTCATTTCTCACCCTCTTTAGTCATTTAGTGTGCAGACAGGCAGTCTGCATATTAGCACATGAAAGCAAGACAGACACCATTACAGGCTCATGCGCTCACATCTCACTCTTTATAAGAATTGAGAAGCACAAAATGAAGTTATAGGAGAAACAAATAAGTAATATACTAACATTTTGTATCTATGCAAATTATGATATGATGCTAACAGTAATAACCACTTTGGGAAATGCATGTTGTATACTTTTACATTTATATTCTTGTTTTACCAATAAAAAAAAAGAATATGGTTATTATTCAGGCATGGAATTTGAGAATTTACAGTACTTGATAAGCTAGACTTAAATGCCAAGTGGAAAAGAGATATATTGAACGTCTAATCATGTTTCGGCTAACCTAACAAGTGCAGTACTATATTGGTTGCTACAGACGGGCTGCTTCCTAAATCGCATACTCCTTATTACTTTCCAAGCGTTAAAGTATGTATAGTATGAATATGTGTTGTATGAATGAAATTCAGAAGTACTACATTGTCATTATCATGTGATCTACCAGCGGCAGTTCGCAGCCATTCACAGATCCTCTCCCGTGGCCTCGTGGGATTGTAAAGTGTCCAGAACCAAAGATATCATATAATAAAGGCTAGATGTCTCGTCCGCGCTGCTGGCCAATGGAGGTCGACGTCCGCACACGGCGGCCATCTTGCCACAGGGGACTCGCTTACTCGTAACATTGTTTTAATGGTGCATGTACTTTTTAAATAACCATAACTTGCTCATTTTTCTACCTATTTTCAAACGGTTTGGTTTGTTATAAACGTCAGAGATGTAGTTATGACACTGTGTACTTATGAATAATTATAATATTATATATTTCAACATGTTCAAGCATCCAGAATTATAGCCATGTTAATAACGTTTGTAAGAAACCAAACCGTTTGTAAATCCGTCAAGATTTCAGTGAGATAAGAGTATTTGTGTTCGTGCAGATCACTCACCTTACAGAAAAGTTCCCTGTGACAAGATGGCCACCGGGTGATGCCGTTCGAGACTCCGCTGTAAGACATCTAGCCTTTATTATGTATATCTATGTCCAGAACTGTCCATCGTATGCATGCACACTTCTCTCGCAGGAAGTAGTAGATCTTCCAAGAACTTTTTTCCTACTCTTTTATGAGTACTGTGAATTCGGACCTACTTTTGCCACATACTGTTTTTCGCCTTCTATGTAGTAGGGAAGTATGTGATTTCGAACGCATCCACGCTCTTGTAAGCTGAAGCTCATGAGTGCAGTAGTTGCTTAGAGCAGCGCTGTTTTTTTAATAGGGCGGTGAAGCCTGTTTAACGTGTCACGTGTAAGATTTTCTCCCATCTAGCGGTGAAATTGTATATGACTATAGCAACTGAATATTACTTTCTAGCCCCTCTCATTCCGAGGGCGTTTTAACTCCAACGGTGGCCGTATTATTCCAAGATTAACATGGCTTCCAGTTCGACTTCGTCCGTGAGTGTTCCTTTAAGTGATGAGGTTACCTTAGAAAACTATTACAAATTGAGCTCTTTCCATCTTGGAAAAGCCACTCCAATATTGAATTTGGTCTTGTTGATTTGCCTGTCGCGTTGTCGTTTTAATTCTCTCTTTCGCTTCCTTGGCGACTCTGTTACATGTCCTCGAGAATAGGCGTGATCCTCAATCTTCAACAGGCTTTCAAATCTGCCGGCAGTCGCGAGTAATCTCCCACTCGCATTCGTCACGGTGCCACTGAGTGTAAAAGCGCGAAAGGCGAAGCTTGAATTTCCAGGTATGTCCCTCTTTGGCTAATGTATTTTCAAGATGGAGGCGCAACATGGCTGCCGCCATTCGAGTGACTTTATGTATTCTGAATGGCAGATTCTACGCTTACAAGAATACTTGATTAGTTGGTGGAAGTATTTACACATGAATGAGCACATATCATTTTGAAAGAACAAAGTGTTTTTTGCTAAGAATCAACTTAAAAAATTACACAGTGTAGCTTTAATTATCTAGTATCTGAAATGTTGTAGGTTTAAACCCCTTGTTGAGCACTAGTAGCTTAAAAGTGTAGAAGTTTTGTTGATTCTGTTCATTTTAAGCTGAATTAACACCGCTTGAATTGCATGTGTTGTTGTAGTTTGTTCCAATATAGGGCAAAACAAGGCTTTCCTCTGCTGCCTGCCAGTTATTTTAACCAGGTTTGTACTAAGTAAACTACCAAGACAGTGATATTAAAAGACCAAATTTAGTATACATTATTAATGATGCATACTATATCAAGCAGATGTGCCCAGAATATGAATGCAATGCGCTAACTTGTACTATAAGCATTCTCTAGTAGAAAACAATAATTTAAAAAAATGCTTCATGTGTTTTAATACATTAAGGCGGTAATAGTGAAGGACCAAATTCAATAGTATACCTCTTAATAATACTACAGGCATGCAAGCTGAAGTGCTTTCCCACAGAAAACTTTTAATGTGCAGTTTAGCACGTTGCACTAATATAATCTGTTTGCCTGAATGCAAAATGTAATAAGGTGTATACCAAATTTTATCTTTTACTATAAATGTCTTAATACGTTTTAGAATGTCCCGCTGTTTTTAGTGATAGAAATGCTGATGCAGGTGCTATATGGATCGCAATGCCCAAAACTCACAGTTTGTTCACATATATTTGTTTTTCTTCTTTTAAAGGAACACTCCGACTTTTTGGGACTTTAGCCTATTCAACGTATCCCCCAGAGTTAGATAAGTCCATACATACCTTTTTCATCTCCGTGCGTGCTATAAGTCTGTTTGACGCACCCACCGCTAGCCTAGCTTAGCACAAAGACTGGATGTAAATGCTTGCAGCTAGCATACTAATCCAAATAAGTGACAAAATAACGCAAACATTTTCCTATTTACATGTTGTGATTTATATAGTCACAGAGTGTGCAAAAAACAAAGTCACATGAAACACAGACATATTTTAACCGTATAAATACTAGGAACTATATTCCCTGAATATAGGGCGGAGTGATAACCGCAGCGCACCTGAGACGCGCTCTGAACGAACTCTCTGCTCCTCACCACGGCGCGTCTCAGGTGCTGCGGTTATCACTCCGCCCAAGTAGCAGTGCTTCGCCTTCAGAGAATATAGTTCCCAGTATTTATACGGTTAAAATATGTCTGTGTCTCATTTGACTTTGTTTTTTGTACACTCTGTGACTATACAAATCACAACATGTAAATAGGAAAATGTTTGCGTTATTTTGTCACTTATTTGGATTAGTATGCTAGCTGCAACCATTTACATCCAGTCTTTGTGACTAGGCTAGCTAGGCTAGCGGTGGGTGCGTCAAACAGACTCATAGCACACACGGAGATGAAAAAGGTGTGTATGGATTTATCTAACTCTGGGGGATAAATTGAATAGGATAAAGTCCCAAAAAGTCGGAGTGTTCCTTTAAGAGGTGGTCTAAATATCAGTGGCTTGAAACAGATGGACAATAAACAGGCCTGTGCTGCCTCAGGGTCTCTGTGCTGGTCATGCGACTGGAAACTATGGGTATTATTGCATGTTGATAAGTGAGTTTTAATTGCACCATTAATGCAACATTTTGACTGATGAATTTGCATTAAATGAGCATTTGCATGAACTCTCCTAAAGTTTCCAATCAGACGGTTGTTTTTTGAATTATTATTTTTGAAAGCCACACGTACGTAACCACAATTTTAAAACCCTTTTTATACGGCAATGGTTTAATTATAGTTGAGAAGGTAGTGCTTTGCTTTTGTCTGGGATGCATTATAATAATTTGCATCATTAATAATTTGCAATTGAATGCAGTATTGTATTGACTTTAATGACCCTGACAACCTCTTGTTAGCAAGATATTATTAGATAATATTGTTGAATTTTAAGTGTTATAGTGTACACACACACACACACACACACACACACACACACACACACACACACACACACACACACACACACACACACACACACACACACACTAATTCTTAAGTATTTTGACAGCATTGTACGACTGGCTTAATTGTACTACAGGTTCTTTTGGTGCGATTTTACTTGCCACAATCTTGCCTCTCTGATTGGTGGAAATGTCTGTATAGCATCATGGGTAATGTACACTGTAAAAAAATATTTTCATTATTTGTTATCACAACTTTTTATCTTTCAAAAAGATAAAAAGTTATCAACTTCGATAACTAATGTGTGAAGATAACATACTGTTTTGAGTTTCTGTTTCCTAAACCATTCTTCATTGTATTAACTCAGAGCTCAGAACAGATCTGTCTTTATAGGTTTGTAAGTTATTGTTAAAAATGTAATTATCTATCCCAAAATGTTTTTGTTTTTTTACTTTCTTCTTTCTACTTACTTTTTGCATTCTATTAACATCAAGTGTGTTTTGATTGGCTGGCGCTGCATTGCAGGATTTTTGCTTTCAGTGTGGACAGACACATTACAATACTCGCACTTCTATGATGCCTTAAAATACTGCGTAGGTCGGCAGCTCACTAGGGTTTGGAGTGAAGCTTATGTGTTGAAACATGAAAGCCCAATGACATGAGATGTGTCTGGCCTTACATGGCCTCCACCTCTTCCTCTACCTTCCGCCAGCCCTGTTTTGTGCAGTGGGTTTTGCGGAGAGGTAATCACAGTGTGTCAGTGTGCCCTGTTCTAATTGGCCTGTCACCCTCCATGTGCAGGCAGGGAGGGGATGGCCTTTGTGTGGCTGCCATGGCGACAGACCGAGTTAATGAGCGGGAGAGGGCTGAGACTAATGACACTAGTCCGTCCATCTGAGAGCAGAGCAATGCCACTACATATACACACACCGTGCATCTTCTCTTCATACTTTAAATCTTTTGACATGAACCATGCTAATAACATGGTATCATTTGAGTCCTTTTGAATACCATTTAAATAACGTAATATTAATATTTTTTGTACATGGTTTTATTACCCATCGGTAGTGAATTTATCATATTGAAATACTATGGTACTTTAACATATACTATGGTATAGATAGATTGAGTACTGCAGGGATGGCATCAAAACCTGGAAGAGTAATTCACCAGCGATTCCCTCGAGATTTTCATATATATTTTCAGAGAAAATCCTATAGATTTGACATTTTATGTGTAAAATAAGGTCGGTTAAACATAAGTTGACGATACTTTTTGCTCTACAATGTAAATGACGCCCATATCGGAAACACAAATTTTGAAGCTGTTATGTTTATTAAAAAAAACACAACAAGTTTTTAATAAGTAACTAGATATGATTGTTTGGGGTGTGTGTGTGTGTGTGTGTGTGTACAGTTGACGTTGTGCAACTAATGCATGCAACTTATATTGGATATACAAGAGTAGTCAAAATTTCACGCAAATCATGAGCTGCTTGTCATCATAAATGTTTAGGTCGAAGTACGAAATGATGGCGAGTCTATGTAATGAATGGGAAACATTCAGTGATAGACATTTGATATAGTGCAATAAAGCAGGATAAGTAATGATTTTAAAATTTACTTACCTGATGGTGCGCCCTTGAGCTTGAAGTCTTCGACGCAGACAGCGTTTTATGTTTGGTTTGGATAGATTACGTACAAAAGTGTAACCTTTATATCCGATTCATGTGACATATCAACCTACCCGTCCTTTATGTAATCATCAGACGATCTCTTCAGTGAACCGTAAAGCCACAAGAGGCATGATATAACATTAGATGGTGGTAATGCACAATTTGAGTTAGAAGAAGACACTGCTGCTTCAATACATTGCATGTTCGTCAAAACGAAAAACAGGATGTAGCTTCGGATCATGCTACACCGCTACTTGCGGGAAAAAGTATTAGCTACTGGGAAAGCTACACTGTTTTACTGCAACACTAAAGAACATTTTTTACCTTAATATAATGTTTCCAAAATCGTATCAGTGGTTCATCAAGTTGTAACAGGGTGAAAGGCACTTCTAGATTCGCTATGCGGTCCTAAATCTGCTATAAACGCACTATGCAAGTTTGCCAGGGGTGCGTTTCCCGAAAGCATCGTTAGCCAACTATGGTCGCAAGTTCCGTCGTTATCAGCATAGTTCAACGATTTGGTGTTTCCCGAAACCATCGTTCCAACGAACGTTCGCAAACAGCATCGCAAACTTGTGTGGTTGGAATGACAGCTCTCGAGCTGTGGTTAAAAGAAGAGTTTCTAGTTTACATGAGATCTAGACTGAATAAATCCTTATCTTTAGCAAAATAAGCAAGCTGACATTCAGTACAACCCGTGTTATTTATTTAGAATACATACAAATGTAATTTACGTCTTTTAGTTTGTCAAGAGATTTAAAGCACCGTTTTTGAAGACTGCGCATGTGCGAACGTGCTCTACTATGTAAGATCGAGCCAAATAATGTCTGGTATGAGTCTGGTAATAAAGCAAAATAACTGAGAAAAATTAGAATGGTCTTCAGATACCATGTCTGTAACTGATATGACAAAATCTAGAGTTAACTCGATCTCAAACAGATTCATTAAAATAAGTTATTAGTCCACCATGTGCAAGACGTCATAAACCAACGTGGTTGAACGATACTTTGCGACATACGGTTTCGGGAAACAGTCGTGACTAGTTAAGCAGTGAGCTATATAGTTGTACGGGAAACGCACCCCAGATCGGGTCGCGTTTCTGTAGTGCGACTGAGACATAAGAAAACTACAAATTTGACTTGCTTTACGTCAAGCGTTACAATAGTCATTATTTAGTTTTTCTTTGATTCTGATGTCGCAATACATCATACTTTCATGAAATCATGCAACATACTCTTCATTTCAAAGCCGGCGCTGGATAAACAGCGAGCGTGCGTGCGACTGTAGCTGCGGGAGGCTAAATTATTTACGACAGCGGTAATGGACAATTCCGCTTCCAACCTGTAGGGCGACCGAAGAGGAAAAGTACTTTGGTGTTGCTTTAAAAGTAACCGAACTACTGTCAAGCTACTGAAAAATGTAGTTTAGTAGCGTCGCTACTTGTAATTAGCTACTCTCCAACACCGGTAATACTTTTTACTGTTAATATCATGGCATGAATATGGTAATAAAACAAGTTTTGGTGGGGTTGTTTTATGTTACTTCCTCAGAACAGATATCATTGGTTGTTTTTTGTTCACTAAATCCCTTTCGCCCCTGCAGCACATCCCAGCAGAGGTTCAGATGATGTGGAATGACTTAATATAACACAGATTGATAATCTCTGACTGCATGGCTAACTCTCATTATCTACAGTACAGAGTTCACTGTAAGGAGACAGATGGTTATGTCGTGTTTTTACACAAGAGAAACCAACCATACAGACAACAAGCATCGACAATAGAGATTATCCTTGTCATTCATCGGCCTCTTTTCATTTCGGCTTTTAAAATTCCATTATGAACTCTCCCGCTGGAGAATCTCAATTGAAATTAGACATTATGTTGTTTTTCTATTGAATTGTTCTGATCCAGATTGATGTTTTCAGGTCTTAGTTCTGTTCTGAGCTTTTGTTGTGTATTTGTATTCAGACGTTTCATAAAAAAAAAGAGATAGCTGTATAAAGTTCACTTTTTAAAATTAAAGTTTACTTATATAGCATTTATTTTGACTGTTCTGCCATTATGGGACGATACAATTTTTGAAATATTTTTAGTTTCTTCTGCTTCAACTCTAGTGAAAATATTTGAAATACATTTATTTGATGGTAAGTATACTACAAATACATTTACATACTGTATGTGTTTAATATTGTGTATATACTGTATACAGACAAAGGTCAGGCTGGGTCAGGTCTCACACACACACACACACACACACACACACACACACACACACACACACACACACACCTGCCGTTCTGAATTACGGATAGACCTACATCATTTCTGGCAGTGATATATTTCAGAACTGACTAGGTGTGACTCCATTTCCACACAATTAAACTCGTTCCCTTTTAATTACTGTCTCAGTTTGATACCAAACGTCTCACAAACCGGAGTAGAGATTAACATGCTTGGGAAACCACAGTCAGAGTTGAGACTGTGATTGAAATGTTCCTGTGAAACATTCATGGCCTTTATCTGCTCACACGGACTGAGTTTTGGAGTATTTATGATGTTTATGCTACCGCTTGATGATAGTAGTTTTTCAGTAGTTGATGCTGATATTTATTATAATACTATTTAGTGATGGCAAGACAAAACTGCTCAAATGTTAAATCTAATGTAAAGTTGTTATTAATTAATTAAATTATTTCTTACCAAATTTGCTCGATTCCATTAAAAATCCTTTTTTTAATTGAAATTTGAAATAAAAACTGTCCGATTATTCTCTATTGAAAAGTTTCATTATGCCTTTTTAATGAATTGGTTTGTTCGGATCGGTCAGTTCAATGAACCAGTCACTAAACAGCATTCCCAGAAGTCCTTGCACATTTAGCATTTGACATTTCATTTTTGTGGTAAACTTCCCTGTGTTTTCAACTAGCTTAGCATGTATAGGTAGCATCAGGTGTTGTTTAACTTTTGTTCATTGTTCTGTCATTATTGTAAACACTCAATACTCTTCCCGAAATAAATACAATTATCAATTTCAGTTTTGTTAGCAATATTGTTTCACGTCACAGTTTTACTCCTAAACAAAGACATCACATTGTTAGCTAGATAGCCCCAGAATCCAAAATCTCATTGGTCCAAAATAATGCTCCATGCAGATGAACATATAATATATTTTGACTGGCTTTGATTGTGCATTGCACATTACTTTCATATTTACATTTTAGCTAGACAAATTATGACTGGTCAGATGTACAGTAATACTCTGAGTTTCCTCATAAGGTCCACCTACGACACCCTCCCGAGCCCCAGCAACCTCTGTATGTGGTATTGCTCAGAGGCGAGCTGTCAACTTTGCATTGCCCCAAATCCGAGCCTGCAGCACATCTTGTCAAGCTGCAAAACAGCACTGACCCAGGGTCGGTACAGGTTGCCGAAGTCCTGCGGAAGCTGGCAGAGATCCTGGAGGTACGCAGGGTAGACATCAAGGCCGATCCACTTTGTCAGAGAGGGAGGAGGGGTCCCTAACATCACGCAGCCACAGAGATCAGCCCTGGCAGGCAGTTGTGAGTGGAACCTGAGAGTGGACCTTCGTGAATCTTCGACCAGACATCATTCTCTGGTCTGCCACAGCCCGGGCGGTAATTTTGGCAGAGCTCACTGTCCCGTGGGAGGGAGGAATGGAGGCAGCCTTTGAGAGGAAAAAAGATCGGTACCTCGACCTCAGCCGAATGCAGAGAGGCTGGGTGGTCAGCTGTCAGCTACCCGGTGGAAGTCGGCTGTAGGGGGTTTGTGGGAGCATCCACGCAGCGCTTCCTGAAGTCACCGGCCCCAAACTCAGAAAGGCTCTGAAAGATCTGGCCGAGGAGGCCGAACAGGGAAGCTTATGGCTTTGGTTAAGAAGGAAGGACCAGGCGTGGGGAGAGCAAGGGTCCTAGGGTCAGCTGCAGGGGGCGGCAGGGAGACGTCCCTGCCGTTGCTCCACCACCGTAAGATGTTCCGGGAATAATGGAGCGAAACATCAATGACGGGTGGCTCCCGGCTGATGACCCTGCAGATACCCGCAATGGCACCGTCGGAGGTGCGGCAAGCAGAAATGCCTTGTGCTTGCCTGTGCTACCATCTAATACTTTTAGTAGGATACAAGGTTGATTGATTATTTCAATAAACTCCTTCTGTTCATAGTTCAAACCTTTTTATTTTGTGTTCAACACATTTAGTAGGCTACATGTAAGTCATAAAGACTCACAGTGTAGGGATTTGGATTATAGTTTAGCATTTTATTCCTGATTCAATGAGTAATGTTTGAAGGTGTTGAATGGTTACTCTAATATTATAAATGTGATTTATTTATGGTAAATTGGTGTATTTTATTACATTGCATTGCTTTGCTTGACTATTTTTTTTTTTTGCACAATACTAGTGAATATAGATATCAAAACTGACTTTTGACCGAGTTGCTGAAGCGATTGAGAACACTTTCTGTTGTGAGACCACCGTGTTGTTATGTGCTCAGGGGAGTGGTAACCATGGTGAAAAAAAAACGTCGTCCCCATGACAGCGCTTTACCTGACCGCGGTTGACAGTTTCAGTCAGCGTGTGACAAATTACCTGTCATTAGACCCTCAGCACCAGACAATACAGTCTCCACCACGACATTAGTCGGCTAACAAACACGTAAATCCATCTGCCGCAACCGGATCTGGGCATATGCTTCAGAGAGATGTCTGTTTGTAAAAGTGCTCTTGAAACTCAATGATGGAGCGTGTCTCATTTGTCCACCTGCACACACACAAAGCTTTCTGGTGTGTGTCCCAGAGATGCAGGCTCTGCCCAAAACCCAAAGCAGCTGCCCTGCTCACTTATCACACTGGATTCAGAAGGGCTTACACGGGAAACATAACATCATGTCTGGTCAGGTCACAAATGGACTTATTCCGTGGCTCAGAAACCGCCAACTTAGATCACGTGTGCCTTTATAACCAATCACATTACAGCTTTGACGCCATTAAATTTCATTCAGAGTTGTTCGACAGTCGGACATGAATTACCGTAAAGTGAATCATACCTGTCTGTGATTTCTCTTATAAAATAGATTTTTTTTTTTGGTGTGTAAACTTTAAAGATAGATTAATACAAAAGGAATGTTTAAGAGCAAGCATGTTGAAGATTAGCCGATTAGCTGTCGATTCATTAAATGATAAGCTGTTCTCAACTGCTGGGTTAACAGGGTCATGATGAGGGTCAACAATGTCAGGTCAACAATATTAATAAAATGTATCTGAACACCTTTTTGCATGGCAAAATATACGGCTTCCCATTTCTTATTAGACTTTGACATTTTGCTGCAAATCTGGTTTGTTCCACAATGTGTTTTGTGCTGTGAATTATCGTCTGCCGTGAATATTTCTTTTGATTCCGATAGCTTCATTTAGAAACCAAATTTGTCCTATTTAGCATGTTAACCCTTTTTAATGTTCTTGTCGATTATGGTAATATTAATGCAATTGAACGTTTCATTTTATGTTTAGTTTTTGTTTACTTCTGGACAATAAACAAACATAATATGGATCATAAACCAAGGCAATAACTACTGATCTATAACTGATTCAAGTGACCTTTAGACATAACCAAGTGAATATTGGAATCATAATCTATATCACACACACACACACACACACACACACACACACACACACACACACACACACACACACACACACACACACACACACACACACACACACACACACACACACACACAAATGATTCCATTTATAAAAATGAACCTCTTCACACATATACATACGCTTGATTCTTAATACTGTGTGTTGTTCAAACATTCACTGATGCTCAATGATGCATTAAGGGGGTGTAAACTTTTATTATTTTTTATTATTATCATATTTTCTTCATTTAGTACTGCATACTGCCCTTCAGAAGCTACATAAGATGCTTCCCAGAAGACAAAATAAGTACAATTTACCCTGATCATTCATTAAATATTCATACATTTTCAACAGCTCCTGAATGGCACACACAGGATCGTGGGAAATCATATTGGCAGTTAATGATAGGATACATCAATGCAAAACCACAGCAAATTTGAGATTTGTTTGTGCCTTTATGTGTCCCTACCTCTGCATACTGCTTGTGAAAGCAGCTTTTTTTGATGTTTTGAACATAATCAACAAGCATCTGCCTAATCACCCGTGTTTTACCACTAGCCTGATTGTTTTTCGTGCTGGAGAGTTTTGGACACACATCACTCCGCTCTCTGCCACACATATCAACCAGAACGATGAGCGCCGCAGCTCTAATAATACTGGGAAATGGCGCTGTTTTCATAAGCGTCCGGCTCACCATGATTTAGAATGATATAGTCTCCTGCTTTGCCCAAGTAGCCTTTGCAAAATCGATATCCGTGGTGCAGTTTAATGGCGTGTGAAGTGATAGCACAGTTTTTATGTTTGAGAGATCGTTTGTAGGTGGCGTCCCACTGTCATTAGTGTGAGTGGGTGTTAATGGTGACCTTTGACTCATGTATCCCCTTATACACTCACCAATCATCCAGAACCCTTCACAATATTGATGGGAATAATCAATTTTGGCAGATTGTTTATTGAGGTGTTTATGGCTCTGAATATGTACTCGATACAAATGTATTGTATTGCTTTTTATTTGATTTCAACACGAAAGGTTGGGTTTATCTTTCTCCATAAATATTCTCAAATGACTTTTATTGTTTTACTGACCTCATTTGGTAAATGGATGGATATCATGGTCTGATTATGTGGGTTGATATTGTTCTCCAGAAGTAATATGATAAGGTTAGTCACTAGAATATATAGTATTATTAGTGGTATTTTTGCCATTCTCTAGCACTGACTTAGTCCTAATTTTGTATTTTCTGTTCAAGATTTTACCCTTTAAGAGCACTTTTTTTAGAGTGTTTCACTGTAAATAGATTTTTATAGATTTGTTTTTCAAAATGAGTAGTTCTCCATAAGTTTTGTTGTTGTTTAAATTCACTTTTATAAGGCATTACAACATTGACATTTCAGTTTTCAATGTTTATTTTATTTTATTAGACAAATTTGTAACAAACAATATAGATTTTTTTCAATATTATCTATTTATCAGTTATCAGTATGAAAATAATTATCGCTTCAATGTAGATAATTTTTTAATTAATAAAAATGCTGGGTTGTTTCAACCCAATTTTGGGTAAAATATGGACAAACCCAAACATTGGGTTAAAAATGTAATTAAAAAATTCAACCCAATGGCTGGGTTTGTCCATATTTTACCCAAAATTGGGTTTAAACAACCCAGCATTTTTTAGAGTGTGCCATTCATATCCTTTTCTAAAATACTGCATTGTTTAATATTATTACATCTGTTTTATAAGAGTAGTAGCCTATAATAACGTATAACCTCAGATATAACAAATATGGACTAAAACCCCCAAACATTATAGTCTTTTTCTGTACTAGAATTTTCCATTTCATTTCAAAGTCATATGCTAAATGTACTAATTTTGTGGACCAGCTTTTAATAGTATTGCACATTATTATTGGGCAATTACAGTGTTATTTTGCAATTGTATTTATGGACACTATGATGTTAATGTTACTATAAGTGCATTTAGTCACCGTTGCTAGGCGATGTGGTTCTAATGGGATGTGTTGCTGTATAAACTGAACATTTAGTGGAATGTATTTTGTGCAGTCACTGTTTCACTGAATTGGTGTGACCAAGCAGGCGGCCCACCGCTCAGCGAGTGAATTATACAGTGTCATACACTCAATTTACCCCTGGAAATACACTTAGCAAGGGGCTGAACCACACAAACGCTGTGTGTTTTTCTTTTTAGTATGTTTCCGATGTTCCTGCCATGCTAATATCACATTCAGATTAGCTTCATCGAGCACGTTCTGTCTACAGTATTCCATTTCCTTCGTGTTTAAGGGCACGCACTCACACAGCTTCATTATGAATTTACACTGTTGCTCACGCATTAAACAATTTCCTCCTTCTGCAATTCCACGAGTAATCACTCAGACTGCTACTGAATATGTGGCCTGCGGTATTCAAATAGCGTTTGACTTTTTCAATCTGCACCTAACGTGCCAGCACTTAGAAAATAGAGGGAGAAAGAAAACAAATATTTTTATTAAAGCCACTTTGTTCAATTACTCAACTTGCAGCGTCAAACGCAATTGCAAAAATTATTATTTTAATTTCAAAATTTTTTTAGTAACACTTTCCCTTGAAAAGCTCATTGTCACTTTGCTATAATGTGTTATGGGTGGTTGTTATGATGTTGCTATGCATTTGCTGACGTATTCTGAATAGTTTTTAGTCCATAATGTTGCTATGCAGTTGCTAAAGTATTCTTGATGGTTTTAAGTCCATACGGTATTGCAATGGGTGTTGCTATGCAGTTGCTGAAGTATTCTGGATGGTGTTTAGTCCATACAGTTGCTAAGGTGTTGCTATGCAGTTGCTGAAGTATTCTGAATGGTTTTAAGTCCATACTGTTGCTGAAGTGTTGAGAATGGTTTTAAGTCCATATGGTTGCTAGGGTGTTGGTATGCAGTTGCTGAAGTGTTCAGAATGGGCTTAAGTCCATAATGGTTGCTAGAGTGTTGCTATGCAGTTGCTAAAGTATTCTGAATGGTTACAAGTCCATACGGTTGCTATGGTGTTGCTATGCAGTTGCTTAAGTATTCTGGAGGGTGTTTAGTCCATACAGTTGCTAAGGTGTTGTTATGCAGTTGCTTAAGTATTCTGAATGGTTATAAGTCCATACTGTTGCTATGGTGTTGCTATGCAGTTGCTGAAGTATTCTGAATGGTTATAAGTCCATACGGTTGCTAGGGTGTTGCTATGCAGTTGCTGAAGTATTCTGGATGGTGTTTAGTCCATACAGTTTCTAAGGTGTTGCTATGCAGTTGCTGAAGTATTCTGAATGGTTTGGTGTCCATACTGTTGCCATGGTGTTGCTACGCAGTTGTCAAAGTTTTCAGAACTGTTTTAAGTCCATAACATGGTTGCTAGGGTGTTGCTATGCAGATGCTGAAGTGTTCAGAATGGGTTTAAGTGCATTACCATACGGTTGATAGGGTTTTATGGGTTGTTGTTAGGGCATTGCTATGCAGTTGCTGAAGTGGTTTGAAATCAACCATATTAAAAACTCTATCAGTTTATCCCAAAATAAATAATGGGGTGAATTTGTGCAAGCTTCTTCATACATCTCTTGTTCTCTAGCTGCTGTTTGCTAATGTGTTGTGTGCGACTGTATGTATCGACACCCAGCAGTGTGTGTTTACATCACTGTGTGTATTTGTCCCCATCCATCTGTTTGGGTTCCACTCCTCCTCTTGCTAAGCGCTCTCATGTCCCTCTTTAATGCGATATGCTCAGTATGAAAAATTCATTGTCATCTCTTTGGCCGCGGATCATCAAGGTGTTTTGCCCTGGTCGCTACCCGCTCCTCTCCGGTGGCTTGGTGAACAGCTGGTGGAAATTAGACACCAGATTGTGTTACTTACACCAGCAGTACGAGAGACGCTGATGGCTCCATAACCCAGAGTGCAATCTGTCAGATCTCCGGCTCTTGGGGTACCGCGGCCAACCGCGGGAGTAGCTTCGGGTTTATTTGTTTGTTTGTGTGTGTTTGTTTCTGTGACGGTTTGACCTTAGCCTGTAAGAAAACTGAGTAACAGCTGTCTCTGTTATAATGGGTTTGAGGCATCCAAAATTTTCAGAGCAGATTTAGAATGTTAATTGCAATTGCTTTTTATGTGATATTGCAACGCTGTATAATATAATACAGCTATAATATATTTAATTATTTTATTTTATCACTAGCAGAATGGTGTAATTACAACCTCTATCAACAGGGGCTAAATAGAAAATACTAACTAGCCAAACCTTGATCCCTTTGGACTTCTGAAGTGCTTCTAGTCATGCCAGATCAAGTGCCGTCACACTGGCAACACTATAGTGGCTTTCACAGCGCTGAATGCAGTGTGATTGACGGCCGTTGCCCTGTAAAAGTGAAAATGCTCTTTGCATCTATGTGCTTTCAACAGCACAGGTTTTCTTTTTTACACTGTGGCCGTAACACGTTTTGTAAGCATATTTTACAGTCATCAATCAACAGCATAATCTACATTGACAGTATTGCTTGTGCTAAGGCATTTTTTAGAGTTTGCTTTGATTTGATGGAGGCTGCAGTGAATTTAAAGTGATCTATGAACACAACACAGACAATGCCAGACAGATGAAATTATACTGAGTAAGAAATGTAGCATAAGAACTGTTAAAACTTGATTTTATAATTTCTAAAAACAATACAGACTATCTTTGCAACTAGCCACAATGAAACTATACATTGTTCTGAGTGTTTAGTGCAATGCCATGTGTTTGCTAGGGTGATCCTATAGAGCTGGTAAGTCCCGCCCCCTCCATAAAACCCCGCTGGACCTCAAAGTTGAAAAACCGTCAATGCAAGTGAATGGGAGAAAATAATTATTTTCTGGTCCCGTTCGAATTGTGCCATGAATGTGAATATATGTTGTCTGTGAATTTTTTATATAATCTTTCGTGTGAAGAATGCTACAATTTAGCGGGTAGAAGTTTGATACGGGTAGACTTTGTGTAAGAGCACTTTGTGGACTACAACTCTTCGCTGCTGTCGACGCGTTTGAAACGTCAACACCACTAGCTCACGGCTCTAGCTCACGGATCCCGCTAGACATGGCTGTGTCTTTGGTGCACTTCACCGCCTTCTTTCAGGGAGAGGACAAAATCGTTGAGGTTGGCGAAAACCACGGGTAAGTCAACTTTATGCGGTGACGTCACATAGGCGACATGTAGTCTTTCTCGTTATGTCTTTTCCACAACTGCTAGCCGACGAATCATACCATATACTGTCAAACTTGTAACATGAAATATTATATAAAAAATTCACAGACAACATATGTTCACATTCATGGCACAATTCGAACGGGACCAGAAAATAATTATTTTCTCCCATTCACTTGCATTGACGGTTTTTCAACTTTGAGGTCCAGCGGGGTTTTACAGAGGGGGCGGGACTTACCAGCTCTATATGGTAAAACATATTTATATTTTTAACACACACACACACACACACACACACACACACACACACACACACACACACACACACACACACACACACACACACACACACACACACACACACACACACACACACACACACACACACACGACACGCGCACCCTCTGTGTGTGTTTGTGTGTGTGTATATATAAAAGGTTGGTTCCTAACTGAACAGAACTGAACAGTTCCTAACTCTTAGACAGTATTCTAGGTTATACGTGTGGAGGTTTTTGGTCCAATAAATAAAATCTCTGTTTTTTTCAGAATTACGTAGTAGGAAATTACAAGTCATTCTATTTGTTACATCAACTATGAATTGGTATGTTTCGTCATGTGTCGTCTCCCCAGGGTAGCATGTACAGGGTGAAAAACAACGGTCCTAGTACTGAGCCTTGCGGTACTCCATACTAAACTTGTGATCAATAGGCCACCTCTTCATTTACTGCTACAAATTGATACCGGTCAGATAAGTATGATTTATACCATGCCAATGCAATTCCACTAATGCCAACGTCATTTTCTAATCTTTTCAAAAGAATGTTGTGGTTGATAGTATCAAATGCAGCACTAAGATCCAGTAACAGAGAGATACAACCACGATTGGATGATAAGTGCAAATAATTTGTAACTGTAATCAGTTAACACATCGGTTAACAATAACATATTTGTTTTATATGCACAATATTAAGGGTGTCAAAATCGAAACCGACCGAAATTAAGTCACAATCTCGAACTTCGAATTAAAAAATGTAATCGTCGATGCTACCACGCCCCCATATCACGTCCGGTCGGCTTGCCAAACAGGGAAAAAACACGCGTGTTGAAGTGCATAGAAGTGCTGCGAGTCAACCTCCTCTAACTTAACTACAGCCAGTCAAAAGATAGCATGGTAAATGCAGGAGACCCATCGACAGAACTTGAACCCCCTCCTCTTTCACTGAAGTCGCCGGTGTGGAAGTATTTTGGATTTCCAGTGAGTTATGTTGTGTTATGTTGACAACGTTCGCGTTCAACGTTCGAGCTTCAAAAAAGCCAGTTTGCAAATTCTGCTGTGTGCGTGTACCATAATCTTCCACTGTTTCACACATACGCGCAATGGCGCCACCAGGGGGTGGCCACCCCTGGCAGACTCCTGGCCACCCCACTGGCCAGTATAAATTTTAGTAGCATCAGTTATGCATTTCATCCCTAATGCACAGCCAGGCAGGCAAGCTGATCTAGACTTTCGATCGCACACAGTAGCCCGCCCTTCCGTACATGCCGCTGTTGCGCGCTCAGACAGCAACAGTTCAGCGCGTGCCCGTCGGTCAACAATTTCAAAATAAGTTAAGATTAAGAAAGAAGACGAAGACTACCGGTAAGTAAATAAGTCAAAAATATTTTTTAGTAAAAAAAGAAGACGGGGAATTATGTGTCGTGACATTTTGTGTTTGGCTTTTAAAGTGCCAAATGTTTACAGTATAGGCTACTGTTACAGCAGATTTTTTATGTGTCTTTGACACGTTTTGACAAGCGTTACCTTGCTAACGTCATTAGCTGGTGCAAGTATATGTGTAACGGAGTTTAAATAATGCTGTTAAATTCATGCATTAATTGGGAAAACTCGACATTGGCTGTTGCGTCACTCGCATTTGTGTGCGTGATATTGCGGGCGGAACTACGTCACCACCAGCAGAGTCTCACATCTCTCGCTGCTGGTAAGTCGATTTGACAATGTTGACAATGTCAATAATCATTTGACATGACAATGGACATTGCAAACAAAGGTCAGATATTATATTGCATAAAATTCTAGTCTAAAAATGGCATAGCAACCTGTGGTTAAAAAAAAAAGAAGAAGGAAAAATCGAGAATCGAATCGAATTTAATCGAATCAAGGATTTGGAGAATCGTGACACCCCTACACAATATCCCAATCTATTAATAGCAATAGTGATGCTTATCTTAGCAAATACCCGGACAAGCCGAGACCATCCATCCATCCATCCGCTATTACCTAGTAGGTTGTAAAAAGTAGTGTTCCTTTCCCTCAGCGGAACCTAATAAATGAACTGTTCTTCTCCGAGCCTGTCAGCTTCTCCATTGTTATTCTGACTGAAAGACGACACCATGCTAATGTTCCCTGAGAATATTACAAACGATGACCTTTAATAACTGCCTCTTACAATCAATCAGTTTTTAATTTTTCAACCTCAAAAGAGTTCGAATCGCAGACAGTCATATTCCAGCCATCATAATGCGAAGAGGTCTTTGATTGATGAGCGTTTCCTCAAACGGGGACAGCTAGCAGATTGTGATTAATTTTCTGACAGTGAGAATCTACTAGAATCGTCCCCCCAAAAACGTGATATTTTTTATGGGTGGGTGGGGGGGCACTTTGGTCTCGTTGACCGGATGCGGGCGCCGGAGCTCTCGTCACGCTCCTTTCATTTGCTTGTGTCACGGCACCCGAGGCCTGCGCCGCTGCTTGTGATGCAAATTACTGAAACCATTCAGTCGTGCGTTCATATCGTTTAAATGATTCTTTATTACGAGCTAGGGTTTTTAAGATGAAAACGAATTACCCTCTGACAATGACTTCCAATTTGTAGAAGCTTTAGTACAGTGAGATGAATTGAACGACCTCAACTCAATCGAAAATGGATAGTACCCATTGTGCGCAAGTTCTATTTTTGGCGCTGGAATAAAATCTTTATGAGCAAGAGCAAAACGTGGAGTGTGAAGTGCCTTCATTGCACGTCTTGAAACATTTGGTTTGATTTGGTACATCTGGTTGGCGTGACTTGAAGGTTTTATTTTTTATTTTTTCATGTCTGTCAAAGCTGTAACTCAGACAAATAAACAAACAGATTTGTATGAGCTGCCGTCACCAAGCAGATGCATTAAAATCCACGGCTGCTCTCTGCCAGGTTAGTAATTGCTCTTTTTATGGTGGTAATTATTTCCTCTAAGGTGCGCACTATTCCACAATGCAATTATACATGTGCCACTATCAGCGAGTGCTGGAGAGGGCAGGGGCCTTTGATTTGTGTTTTTATGAAATGAGAAGAGTGTGTGTGTGTGTTTGAGAAAGAGTTTGTATTGACAACTGTATGGAGTGAGAGACAAAAGCCATTGACTGTTGGCTGCTCTTAAAATGTTCCAGGAAAACCAATGGTATTAATTTGTTTTGTTTGCCAAGTCAAACATCATTATTACAATTACTCAAACTTCGGGTCAGAGGTTACTTCACATCACTAACGTCGTCACTAACCTATAAGTATTAAAATGCAGCATGTAACTCATCCCTGCGCTACAGATGAATGATACCTCAAAGGCTTTGTTGGAAGCACGCGAGGTGTGTCAGCTGAATTAATCACAAATTAGACATTTACACACCAGCCAATATCTCATGCTCACTCACACATCATTTCATGCTAATCAGAGTTGACTTAATGCTGTAGCAAAGAGCTTCACAGATTTTTTAGCGGTATGACAGTAAGATACAACAAGTAGGGTTGCAAATACAATTGCACAACCTCTTGTGGATTTCTGCTTCATGATATAACCTGAGATCTTAAACAGTTTTCACTGTAAACTATCAGCACTAATGCTAAAGTGAGTAGGTCTGTCATCTCAAATCTTTTGTGCGCTCATTCGTTTTGTTGACAATCAGCAGCAGATTGTTATTGTGGCACCACTTTGTCAGTTCCGCCACCTCCTGCCTTCTCATCATTGTGATTGATTAGCTCAATTATCCTGCTTTCATCATGAGTTTGGTCTCGTGGCTGGTGCAGCATGTTGGGGAACACTCATAAGTGAGTGAAGCGAACAGGTACTGCTAAGACAGCAGCGTTTAAGAGCACCAGTGTTCAGATTTAATCTGATGAGAATGATATGTTTACCAATCCTGCTCTGTATGCTGGGAATTTGTTATGTAGGCACCTTATATCACTGCACATACAAGAAATGGGAAATTTTTTTATTGAAGAACATCTATGCATTGTATTAATGAGACCCCAGTTTAGCCGCTCATGAGCATGTGTGTTCTGACTGGATGCTTTGCATTATCCAAGCTTAGCTTTATAAAGGTGAATTGTTTTTAGTTGAATTGGTTAAATTTAATCACCAAATGGATTTGCAAAATAAGGATGGTTTGCAAACAGGTGTCTGTCTGCCATTGAGTGCAACAGTGCTCGACCCCTTTTTCAGCAGCGCTGGCTCCAGAAGTATTTTTTCCATTCATTTTTCCCATAGGCATTTAAAAATAATCATCGTTAAAGAGTTATAAGATATGAACCAAGCCAATCAGCTATGAGGTGAATCACAACACTACATTTCTTAGGCGCGCCGCAAGAACAGTAAAACTGGGATTTGTGAAAAATATGATACACCGGGGTTTTGCCAGATGAGAAGTTTATCTATGTATCATCTTTTTACTCTTTTAATTCATTTTATAACTGTACCATATATCTCTTTTATAGCTATTATATAGCTTTTATGTTGTGATTATTTTAATTCCTTTCTGTAAAGCACTTTGAATTGCCATAGTGTATGAAATGTGCTATATAAATAAACTTAACTTGCCTTGCCTTACAAACTTTGATTTGAAGGAAAAAAAAGTTTAAAAAAATAGGCAAAAAGGCAAAGTTACAAGACTTGATATATATATATATATATATATATATATATATATATATATATATATATATATATATTAAATATATATAAAACTATAATATATAAAATATATATAAAACTTGATATATATAAAACTACTCGCTTGCAAAAAAATAAAAATATGCATAACGGTGTATATATATATATTCAAGAGAGATCGACTCGATTATATTCGCAGTGCTTCATGAGAGTGGGCGGAGCTAAAGAGCTACTTTAAAATGAAAGTTTTTACTTCCAAATGTTGCACTCTTTTGGTCAGACAAACACAAATTCCACCTCGATCTCCAATGGAGAGAGTAGATACTCAGAGATGGTGTCATTCATAGATCTGTCTGTGTTGTATGAAGACTAGTAAGTGAGCCTGCGTCACTGATGGAAAACATTTCCAGTCGTTCTATACATATAAAACCACACATCTACACTTTATCACCACTCTAACCCTGAAAATGTCACTGCATGTTTATCATTCAGCTATGACGCCTTGGCTGGGAATGTGACACACTGGTGGTTTTCTTGAAGCAAATTGGTGCAATAAACATTGAGAGCGAAAGGTTGAAACTATCCTGAATGGTGGAGTCATCTATTCATGATTTCAGGATGTGTAATATTCATTGTCAAGGCCAAACGCTTCACAAGTTTTCTCCTTTCAAGAGTTTGAGCACCTCATCTTCCTGGCCCTCTAAGAGCTTTAATGACATGCTTGGTGTTTTGAACCTAAAAATGGGCAACGAAGGTAATGCATCTGTGTTGTGGTGGGATGCTTGCGAAAGTGGGTTGCCTGTTATTCCCTTTGTAGTGAGTAATAGCCAGCAGTCTTTGCCATATGCTGAGTGCTTCGCAGCTGTGACTTTGACTTTCGCATTCTGTCTGCTTGCGTGCTCAAGGTTATATCTGTGTTTTAAGCAATTTCTTATAAAGCAACCTAATGCAGCATTTTTAGGGATGGAGTATAAGTAGCCCTTGTGCTGGTTATCGTCCTTCAAGTAAGCTCAAATTGTGATTGAGATGGGTTTAACCTTGAGTGACCGCAATCTGTCGCCACATGGACGCACGCTTGTGTCTGATGCAGTGCACACTAGAAAAATATAGATTGCGGCTAGCATGCAGTGCATACTAAATAATCCTGATTTGAACATTGGCTAAATGTTTATGGTATATACTGCATTCTAAACCAACTTTTTTTTGAATGTTCTGGAAATGTTCTGAGCATGCAGTAAATACTAAAAAGACTGGCTTTGAATTTTGGTTAAAGAAACATGGCTAAATATTCCATTAGTATGCATTGCATGTTAAAGAATCATGTTTTGATTCACAACGTTTCCTAAATTTTTGGTTTGCCAAACCATCAACAGATACTCAAGAAATACTGTCTGAAATGGCAAAAACCTTGAGTGAGGTGTGTGTGTGTGTGTATGTGTGTGTGTGTGTGTGTGTGTGTGTGTGTGTGTGTGTGTGTTTGTGTGTGTGTGTGTGTGTGTTGGGATTCCTCAGTGAGGCAGGCAGATATGTAACGGCAGCTCTTGTGTAAAATCACACAGCAGTTCAAAGGAAATAATCGAATCCAGCATAATCAATACAATCACACACACTTGCATGCGGATGCACACAAACACTACAAGCTCTGATCTTAAAGCAAGCTGCCATCTAATACCGCTTTAAACATCCTAACTAAAAACTGGAATGTGACAGATTTAGTACGCTCTACATAAGCAACAACTCACACCTGATTACAAATGAGTTTGACGTTAAAATCTTGCCATGCTGCAAAGCATTCTGGGATAGCTATGAAGGGTACAGGGCCCCAAATATTATGTAAGCACATGATGCTTGTGGCTACATAAGTTCAATGTCACGCAAATGAAATGTATCAATGCAATTCATCACATCATCCAAATGAACATTGCATTCTCAACGATGCCACGAAGAGTGATATAGCGACCGGCCATTGTTATAAATATAAACCATCTTTTAGGTTCAGGTCAACAACAGACTAAATAGAAAGTTTAGCATTTCAGTGTAACTGAACTAAGTAACTTTACATGTCGACTAACTCTCATTAGAGTATTAGTAAACTGACCAGCAGCCATTTCACCCTGTAGCCCAAGACCGGTTGCCCACTGAAGCTAAGCAGGGCTGAGTCTGGTTAGTACCTGGATGGGAGACTCCTGGGAAAGCCAGGTTGTGCTGATAGAGGTGTTAGTGAGGCCAGTAGGGGGCGCTCACCCTGTGGTCTGTGTGGGTCCTAACGCCCCAGTGTAGTGACGGGGTCACTATACTGCCAAAAAGAGCGCCGTCCTTCGGACGAGACATTAAACCGAGGTCCTGACTCTCTGTGGTCATTAAAAAAAATCCTTCGAAAAAGAGTAGATTTTTTTCACAAATTTGCCCCTTGGCCTCTGTCCATCATGGCCTCCTAATCATCCCCATACACTGATTGGCTTCATCACGGTCTCCTCTCCACCAGTACGCTGGTGTGTGGTGGGCGTTGTGGCACGATATGGCTGCCGTCGCATCTTCCCAGTGGATCCTGCACATTGGTGGTGTTTGAGGAGATTGCCCCCCCCCCCCCCCCTTCTGTGTAAAGCACTTTGAGGTCTCAGAAAAGCGCTATATAAATGTAACAAATTATTATTATTATTAGTTTAGGGTTAGTAGAATAAGTTGCAAAGTTACTTATAGTTAGTAGAATGTCTAAAGTGGACCATTGAAATAAATATACTCTTAAAAATAGAGGATTTAAAAGAGAGTTTTCACAGCAATGCTATAGAAGAATCATTTTGCATTCCCAAAGAATCTTTCAGTGAACAAGCAGTTCTCGAAATAACCATTTTTTTTTTCAGTATAAGAACATTTGAATAACCTAAACAACCCTTTTCCGCTATAAATAACCTTTTTGTTCTGCGGATGTTAAATGTTCTTCATGAACCATCGATGGCAATAAATAACCTAAATAAATAATGCATATAAAAGTGCTGTCCAGGTAGGGAGGTAATTTTACTCTAATGTTCTTTACTCACACACACACACACACACACACACACACACACACACACACACACACACACACACACACACACACACACACACACACACACACACACACACACACACACACACACACACACACACACACACACACACACACACCTCTCTTACAACCCATTTTATCAGGTGAGAACAATAAATCTCACAATAGACTAGCATGTGACACAATTTGCCCCCTCCGCTCTCTTCTCCCTGGTGTTTGTGTGTTGTAGGAATGATTGAATTGAACTGCATAGAGATTTGCTTTTGCAGGCGGTTAAAGGGAGAAATTTGATTGCGGTTTTAATTAACAAACATAACAAGCCCTTTCTTTGGCTCTCAGGATTACAATTATGGCCCACAATATAGCAGCATCCCTGCTGATGATTCGGCCGTTTGCGCTCGAGACCCAGCGGGGGTCTGTGACGAAGAACTGATCTCGGACCAGTCGAACTCAACTCCAGACAAAAGCAACACAAATAACACAACACATCTGATCTTCAAGAGCATTCATGCCTGTAGTGTGGCATTCAGCTCAACTCTGAACAACTACAACTGTTTCATAATGCAAAATATTAGCTCCTAATGTTTATGAACGTCTATCGGCATGGCACAATCTTTTTTTAAATAAATGAAATTACTTTCATGAACTAGCAAACGAATTGAACGCTTTAAGACACCTTAAAATGGTTAGAAAAAACGTGAATTGTTAGCAATTGAAAGCAAACTGAAATAAAATATGTTTATTGTAAGTTAAAGTACTAAAATTACTAGTTTAAACCGAAAAACATATAAATTAAAAAATGTATAAATGGCAAAACACATATTTACTAGCCTAATTTAAATAATTATTTTAACAAAAATTTTAATTACATTTTTTAAAAATCATATAAATAAATAATTACTTTTTATTATAAAAATGCGTTTTATAATTGATTTTTCTCAATTTGTAAAGTGATATATACTTAAATTTTTCCTTTTCTAATAAATATAGTGATTTACCAAAAGTTTTTAAAGTT
>NC_136886.1:3735042-3790042 GCF_949152265.1 Phoxinus phoxinus
TAAATGAATAAATCAAGCCTTTATTACAAAACACTAGGCTATATCATACAGCATTCTGAAAAATGCGCACCCCTAGTTCCTCCGTCTATGGCCCATGACGCGATGAGCATTTACTATAGCTACTTTAAAAAACGCGGGTCAGGTACAATATTTTCTTTCTTTTTTTTGCGGTCCGAGTTGCGGGCGGGTTAGTTGAAAACGTACGGTTGGGTGCGGTTTGTTTATACATTGACCCGCGCATCACTGCTGTGCACGCAGTGGTGCTCGGGCACGAGACATGAAGGAATCTGATTGGTTCTTTACATTCGCACCGAATGGCAGTGATTGGTCAGAGTTTTTACTGTCCTACAGCTGCTACAGAGGTCAGATTTGTTTCATTCCTTTTTCTGAACACATAATGTATTGACTACTATCAGAATGGAAGGACCATTTCACCCAGTATAAAAAAAAATGTTTCTGAACAGGATTACCAACCCTACCTTTAAATGAACATTAATTTGAGATTTCCTAAAAGTGCTTCTTTTCAGTACAAATCAATTCAGCCTGTCAGAATTGAACACACACACACACACACACACACACACACACACACACACACACACACACAGTTTTTCATTTCTATCCTTGTGGGGACATTCCATAGGCGTAATGGTTTTTATACTGTACAAACTGTATATTCTATCCCCTTACACTGCCCCTATCCCTAAACCTACCCATCACAGGAGACATTCTGCATTTTTACATTTTCAAAAATATATAATTTAGTATGTTTATTAACCCATTCCCCTCATGGGGACCGCTGGCTGGTCCCCACATTGGAGGTGAATCTCAGGTTTTACTATCCTTGTGGGGACATTCGGTTCCCACAATGCATAATAAACCAAGCCACACACACACACACACACACACACACACACACACACACACACACACACACACACACACACACACACACACACACACACACACACACACACACACACACACACACACACACACACACACACACACACACACACACACACACAGTCACCTTTGATAACCCTTACCCCGGCAGATGGCCTTTGTGTGCTGTCCTGGTAACCTTCACCTCTGTTCTGTTATATAAGCGCCTGTACACGAGTGTGTGTGTGTGTGTGTGACGGTCCTGTTTGCATGATAAATGATGGATGATCTGTGCTTGTGTTTGTCTTGTCGGTTAATGTTATCCATTAGAAGCAAAATCTTTCAGAACAAACAAACCCACTGCTCTAGGCCATGAGAATACAAACTGATATCATAATCACAGAAAGTTGTGCAGAAGGCATGCGTATGCCCATGACAAATGAAGAGAGTTTGATTTTTATTCACGTTGCCTGTTCCTATTTTTTTATCTTTGTCTTATTTTTCGAAATGTCCTTGAAACAAGATAAATATACTTGAGGAGCAACTTGCCCAGTTCCAGGCTCTGGAAACTAGTCTTGCTTAGATAAACTGACATAGATTTGTTCAGGAATGACAATCTTATTTTAATCAGATATGCTTGATTTTGGTAAACTGTACAAATTATTAAATTTTCATAGAAACCTATAAAATCATAGAGTGAATTCAGGTTGTCTGGGACACTTTTTCCCAGTCATCTCAATGAGAGAAAGTGTCCCAATCAAACTGGATTTCAATTTACACTGCTAAAATATAATACATTTTATCCAAATTAAAATAAAATAATTATTGTTGCAATTAATATTTATTAAACAATTAAACTTAAGTTTTTGCCTAGTTTTAAGATGAATTCATGTTTTTTTATTGATTAGAATTATTTTTTCAACAATTCTTACCAAGCCAGTTTTCCTATAACATTTTTTAACTTAATTTTTATGAAATCTGTGCTATATTGCCATAATCTATAATACATAATCCATAATCTATAATATTGTCATAATCTGCCTTTAATATATTTAGGATTTAAGAATTTCAGTGAATTTCCAGTTCACTATAATTATAATAGGCTGAATTATACTTTTGACCTCTAAATATGCTGATGAATATATCAGAAACTTTGAATGTAATGTAGTATTCATCTGTATAACATCATATATCTGCTATTCTCCACCGTACAATGGCGACTTTCATCATAACATCATTTGCACAGCATTGCTTGTTGCAACATCATTTTGTGCAAACAATCAACATTTTCACTTCCATTGCGCCGTGTCCAGCATCTTCTGTCCTCTTTTTCAAATAATTGCAGGTTGTGTACTTGGTGTGCATGTGTTTGCACACTTGGGTGTGTGTGTGTGTGTGTGTGTCAGTGCATGAATGGCTCCAATCGTTTCTATAGAACAGATGAAATGAGCTTTTGCAAACAGTTAACAAAAACATGATGATAATTGCTTTTTGCTTTGTTACTGTATGTTTGTGCATGCATTTAAGTGTGGACCTGTACATGTATACTAGACTGGAAATCCTTTTATATAAATATAAATGTTGTGTTCATATATGTACAGAATAACTAATTTGGCTGCTGTATATTTGCTGTACAGTAAAGTCTCTGTGGAGCTGTGTGTTTATGCAGCGCTGTGATAAGGATTGTGTGTGTGTGTGTGTGTGTGTGTGTGTGTTCCAAGCTGTTTATCTTTTTCCATAACCAAAGATGAATGTTTAGAACAAAATGAAACATTAATCAGTACTGTAAACATTTTATTTTATTTTATCTTATTTATTATTATTATTCCATTTCAAAACTGGCAGTTGTGGTTGGCAGAATGTTATCTTAAAGTTTCAGGCATTATAGGATTTAGGATGTAGATTTTGGTGATGTTTTTACAGTTCATAACTCTATACATCATTATAATATTATACAACTTTAATCTTAAAATACAAATTCAATCTTGATTTACAACTTTAAGCTTTCAATTTTTAAAATGTGGTGGGTCATACAATATCTTGAATGCCTATTTCTACATAAATTATAAGGTGATTCATACTTCATAAAAACATTCACAAATTGATAATATTTTACCAGAAAAAAAAAAAAAACATATATATATATATGTGGTAACACTTTACAATTTGTAACTTTAATTAATGTATCAGCTTACATGAACTATGAACAATAAATATATTTTTAAGCATTTATTAACTTTGTGAATATTAGTAAAAACAAATTATTTATTCTTTGTTCATGTTAGTTCACAATGCATTAACATATGTTAACAAGTACAACTTTTACAACAAATACTAGAATTTTATGTATGAAATGTTGAAATTACCATTGACTAATAATGTTGTTCATTGTTCATGTTAACTAATATCCTATAGTTAACTAATGATAACAAATGAAACTAGGTCTTAATCAAATATATAACCAATGAAAAAGATTTTATTATCCAATTTACATATAATATTTTCGCAGTTTAGTGATTTGGTGTGTAAATGTGTGTATTTTTGTCTTTGTTATTTATCTCTTTGTTTTCTTTCTTTGTTTGTTTTATGTGTGTTCACATTGCATGTGGTTTGGGGTCAGTATTATGTAACCTTATGTTATATTATGGGTCAGTTATTAACCCGAGATTAAGCTCAGACAGCAGAGGTCAGTGAGGACAGAGATGACAGACAGCGGGAGACGGCTGTCAGCTTTATGAAACGGATATACAGTTCTCTCTCTTTATCTCCCATTATCTAAAATACTCATTCATAAGCCTTTTCCCACCAACTGGCATGAAGCTCTTGATCAGATTTCCCCGTGGACAGGGACAAAATGCTACATTTGTGTTATCGTATATATTGTAGTAATCATCGTAAATCATCAAGTGGAAATGTTTTTGAAACTAATGGCAGATAAAGTTTTTGGACTCAAGAATCAGTGATATAATCCAACATGATGTAATATAAACACTAAATGTATATAATGTTGGCTTATTCTGCTAAAAGTGTTATCTACTCTCTTTATAGAAGGTTCTTTGGGGAACTAAAAATGTGACCCTGGACCACAAAACAAGTCATAAGTCGCACGGGTATATTTGTGGTAATAGCCAAAATTGGTCAAAAATGGGTCAAATTTATAGATATAGATTTATGCCAAAAACCATTAGGATATTAAGTAAAGATCATGATCCATGAAGATATTTTGTATATATCAAAAATGTATTTTTGTGAGTGAATGCAGCACAATCGTGAACATAAATGCACAACTTTAAAGGAGATTTTCTCAATGTTTCGATTTTTTTGCACCCTCAGATTCCAGATTTTTAAATAGTTGTATCTCTGCCAATTGAGCCAAATATTGTCTATATCCTATCAATGGAAAGCTTATTAATTGTGTACTTAGCTTTCAGATGATGTATAAATCTCAATAAATAAAAAAATACCCATAATACTTGTTTTGTGGTCCAGGGTCACAAATGGCTCTTCTATGGCATTGCTGTCAAAACCCTCTAACCTTTTATTTTTTTTATATGTTCAACAAAATTTAATGTTTAAGTCAATCTGCACTTAGAAAAAAAGTATATGATCAATAAGTTATGACAACATAATGTTTTTACATTGCTTTAACTCATAAAAATAAGTTTTTTTAAAGTTATACAAGTTATACAACTCATTTTTAAAGTCAGTTTAATGTAATTTAAGTTGAAATGACTTAAACATTGAAGTTGATTGTACTTAAAAATTTCTTTGTAATTATTTGTGAAAGTTACAATCATTTTCGGACTGATTTTTTCTCTCTCCACTGTTCATAGTTCAGCAGTGTTTTCATTGGTCTCCTTTTTGGCAGCATGTTCTTGAGTCCATCTTGGCAGTCACACACACTCCGCAATGCATTACCCTAAAGTCCATATATGCCATAAATTGGCTTAAAAGTTCCTATTATTCTAAATCCTGTTAGCTGAGCCATTTGGGATTATTGTACCTGCTGAACGGCGTCAACACACACACGTTGACCAAACGAAAGGCTTTCGTTGACATTCACACACAGCTGTAACTCAAACATTGTGTTTGTATGACCTTCACTAAACGTGTTTGATTCCTCCGAGACTTTGAGAGAGTGCAGTGGGATATATTTATCCAGGAGTTTTAGCGTGTGACTCCAGAGGAGTTGGAGCAGGATTTGTTTTATTGAGGCCCGGTGATGGAATTTCAGGAGAGGGAGGAGGCGGTAAAGCAGCCATGAAATTGGTGGACGGATCAGATGTGAATCAGAGCGCAAGAGCGAGAGGAATAGAGAGCTAAGGAGAGGAGAGAGACCCTGCTGGCTGAAGGTTGGTCGGGATTAGAGGACTTCTGGGCTCTGGAGAGCCAGTCGAGAGCCAATTTTATTCTCTGGTAACTCGATCGAAGAGAAAGTCACTGGAGCTCTTTGTGTTTCGTGAGGGAGAGTGAGAGGGAAACTCAATTCAGATGTTCATTTGAGGGAACAACAGATATACAGAGAAATATGCAGTGATAGACACGTAGCTCTCAGTTGTGTCGCATTCATTTTCAACTTCATTTTAAATGTTTACCTGAATAAAAATTGACCCGATACTGCAAAAAAACGAACAAAACAAAATCAGTACGATTTTTTAAAAATGCTTTAAACCAAGTTTCTTTTGCTCACCAAGGCTGCATATATTTGATAAGAACTACAGTAAATAGTGCGAAATATTATTACAATTAAAAATAACTTTTCTATTTGAATATATGTTAAAATGTAACATATATACAGAAATCAGTATAATATGATGATTTGCTGCTTAAGAAACTTTTCTGATTATCAATGTTGATAACTTCATACTTTTTGGAAACCGTGATAAAATTTGTTTAGGATTATTTGATGTATAGAACTTTTGAAGAGTTTAATGTGTCCTTTCTGATTAAAACTTAATTTCTTAAAACTTAAAACTTAAATATGGTACTGACCCCAAACTTGTTAATGGTAATGCATTTTATTGAGACACAGTACAGCCTCTCGTAAATGTTTATTTTCCACCCTATTGACGAATCAGTTTTTTTCTTGTTTTCAGCAGTTGAGAGAACTGCTTTTCTAAAGAATATATAGGTTAAAAGGAAAACATTTAAATAATTGAAAGACTTGGAAAACAAGAGGATACAACTTTCAATATTTAGCTTTTAGACTTCAAAGATGTGCTCATTTAGCATTAGCATTAGCGCAGCCACGTCAAGAGCCTCTCATGTCCACTTGAGCTGGATGACAAAAGGTCACTGAACAAATGCTAAAGTTTGTCTGAGGAAAATGCATTCTTGTCAGTCTTCCTTTGAGACAACACTCATGCCTCATCAGTCCACATCAGACTAGCAGGTTTTTACTGTTACCATGGCAGCTATATGAGCAAAATGCTGTACGTTTCTCTCATCTCCACAAACGCTTCATCTTCATCATTCAGATGAACATCTGAATTCAGTGAACCCTTTAAAAAATACATTTGCTGATTCATTTGCTCAGTTGTGTCAGCAGAAGTCTTTTTGGTCAATCAGTTCATTCATTTTCAATGAACTATTTCAAATATTTAAATTAATTCAGAGTCTTTACTCAATTGACCCTTAGGGAGCTTGATTGACAGGTGATCTGACCAATCATACTTCGCCATCCGCCATTTTGTCCGACAAAGCAGTCAGGAGAGTTAGTAGATTAACATTGGAGGATTGAACTTGAGAAGCGGAGTACTGACGCCTTTCCGCGGTTAAAACAACATTCCTTCTGATGTTCATTCATGTTTATTTGATGCTATAAATGAACTAGAAGGAAAAGATGATCGGTTCACGAGCAGCTTTAACTGATGCGACACAGCGATCTGACACGACACATTAAAGAGCCACAAAACGCTATTTATTGTTTAAATTTCTTTTAAAAAATGACCAAATTTAAAAGGTGAGACTTTGTTTAATATGTTTAATATCAAAAGTAACCGAAAAGTAAGCTGGTCTGTCCTGTCTGTCAGCGTGTTGTCAGTGTCCTCTCTGCTGTGTCTGTATTTTTCGCTGCGTGAGAACATGGTGTTGCGTGAGAGCGGCGTAGCTTGTCGGACATAGTGACGGTAACTAAAGGGGCAGGTCTTTGCGAACGGTCAATTGTCTCAGTAGAATTGTTTATTTTAGTAAATTTATATAGATTTATTATAAAAAATATTAAATAAAAAATATTTGCTGATTAATTTGAGTGATCACTCAATAATGTTCGCAAAAGTCTGTCTGATTGTTTTTAATTTATCTGTTCAGTTCATTTCAATGAGTTATGAAAAAAAGATTCACTGATTAATTTGAGCCATTTTTATTTGAGAATTTTCAACTTTTATTTAAATGTTTGTGTTACCCTAAAGCAAATACATAATTCATTTGAGTCATGGTGTTTAGTTTTTGACGAATCTGTTTGCTCTGAGTTCACGTCAAAACATGATTCCTTGATTAATTCAAGTCATCACTCAGTAGTGTTCGCATAAATCCTTATGGTCATTTCACTTGCATTATTTGCATGAATTTGAAAGGAAATACTGATGTCTATTACGGCATTTTCGATTACATTTTAGTTTTATTTAGCCTAAATTTATATAATGTTTGATGCTATCACTCCAGATGCCCATTGTTGTTGAGCAAGATTTTAATTTTTTTTATTATTATTATGTTTTTTAAATTATAATATGATTATCATTTAATAAATATTATAGGCTACTCTAAATTAGCGTCAGAGTTGCTTCCTAATGTGTAGTGAACTAGTTTTTCAAAAGCTTGAAATTGAACTAATTTATAGCTTGGAAGTATCTTCCCCACAACTGATGTTTATGTAAGTGAGTGTGTGTTTCTGAGTGTGTATCTGTCAGTGTGTGTGTGTGTGTGTACGAGGCGGTCAGTGTGCAGTGTCACTTTGCGCTCTGCTGATTTAAGATTGGCCCTCATCAGAATTCCACTCTTGTCAAGCGTTAAAGTAGGAGAGAGAATTGACTGTCACTCCTTAATTGATAAACTCAGCCTCTCTCCTGTCCATGAGCACCAGCAGCTGCCAATCAATAATCATTGTGCCTCTGCAGATGAGGGAATGCTTAGATACATCTAAAATCGTGTGTGTGTGTGTGTGTGTGTGTGTGTGTGTGTGTGTGTGTGAGTGTGAGTGTGAGTGTGAGTGTGTGAGACGTATTTGCAGATTAACGCTAGCATGGACACACTGCCTGCAGTGAACAGTGGGAGAATCCCTGCTCCCTGTACGACTCAAGGGCAAATGTGTGTTATTAGTGTGTAAAGGGCAAACGAGTGTGTGTGGGATGTGCAGTGTCTGTCAAACATTGTGTTTGTGTATTCGCCTTTGAAAACAGAACAAGATATTCATCACCTGTGATGCGTACACAATAACAGATTGCCATCCTATATTTCCATATATATATAGTAAAGTAAATATTAAGGTAACAAAAGAGAATACTACAATTAAAAACTTTTTCATTTAACTTATAATTTTATTTATTTATTAGAAATATTAATATTTTACATATCTAATGATTACCATATGTGAAACATATGCACGCGTATATATATATAATATTTGTATTATATAAATATTTTATATACAATTTTATATACATAGACATGTAATTTAAATATATTGTATTTATATTATAAATAATTTCAATAATTTTTTTTAAATGCAAGGATTTCACTATATGTTTATACGTCTATGTATATATCATGTTTTTTGCATTTAATTTTTTTCATTATAAATATGGCATCGCTATTTAATATATGGCATATGAAAAATTAAAAATTCTGTCAATTGCTTACTCTTAAAAACATTATTGAAATGGACAATATTTTTGCACATTTTTATCCATTATTTACACTCGAGTGATATAGAGCACCAGTCGTGTGGCGACTTTCACAATAATTCTATGGTGCCTTTTTGTCGATTTGAAGTTTGACAGCTCTGATTTACTTCTGTTATATGGAAGGGATAGGATGTTAAGGAGGATTTTCTCAGGTTTGAAACCGGGTGAGTAAATCATGAGGAGATTCAAACTTTTGGTTTACCTATCCCTTTAATATTTTTTGCATTATTTTTATGTATAATTATAAGCATAAAGCGACCGCCTGGAGCGCATGAGCATCAAGCATCGTCCAGCATCGCTCACATGTTCATTAGAAAATGTAAAACTTTAGTGTTTTAGTAGTAAAGTCACAAATTACACACAAAATATATGCAATGGCTCCAATAGTCTGTGTGATTTTAGTCCTGCTTGAATGTGTTTAGCAGAAGAGTTTATCTGGCCGTATTCAGTGGAGATCTCAGCAGGGTGCTTCGCTTTCTCCAAACACTATCTTACCTCTCCATCTGAAGTGTGTGTGTTTGTGTGTGTGTGTCATCTGAACAGTGGTCCGCACCAAACAAGAGGGTCTTGGTCTGGTTTTGTGTGTACATATTTACACATTTATAAGCTGTTTGTGAGTTCCCAGCTGGTAAAAATACTTCATATATACAATGAGTGCATTTAGTCCAGCACACAGCATTGCTTTGGATGTTCAGTAAGTTCTGTTGCAAAATATGATGAAGCTTGTGTGTGTGTGTGTGTGTGTGTGTGTGTGTGTGTGTGTGTGTGTGTGTGTGTGTGTGTGTGTGTGTGTGTGTGTGTGTGTGTGTGTGTGTGTACAACTATCTTGTGAGGGTCAAGACTTGGCTTTAGGAATAAAGTTATAATTAGGTTTAGGGTTCGGGTCAGGCACTTAGTTGTGATGGGTAAGGTTAGGGTAAACTGCTAGAGATTGCATTGTGTCAATGAATGTCCTCTTAAAGATAGATGTACAATAATGTGTGTGTGTGTGTGTGTGTGTGTTTTGTATCTTTAGGTTCGGTCTTAAAAATGACAGTGTGAATGAATGCTAAGTCAAGTGTGAACACACCCTAAAATTGATTCAAGAACCCGAAGGTTTTTTGGTTTTTAAGAGTGAGAACATTTTGCCAGAACTTTGTGTCTGCATGCATTATCCACAGCGTTTTGAATTAGCTAAACATGGCATTTAGCTTCACCCTGGCGTTCATTACGCCAGACTTTAATGTTTTTAGCCATGCATATAGAGGAATATGGGGGTAAAATCATCCTAGAATATGATAATTTCCTGGCAAACCAAGACGGTTCTCCGAAAGCCATATGTGTATTGGAGACAGGGAGTGTTTGCGTGTGTGTGTATGCTATCATGTGTTTTGGCTTTAAAAGGGCTGCATGCAAGATTAGCGTCAGCGTTTAATGTATGTTTGTGTGAGAGAGGGTGAGTTGATGAACACCGGTAATTGATGATGTGCTGCCAAAAAAATATCTGACAGATTCCCAAAAGTAAAAAGATATTTTGGAGCAAATAAACAGAGAGGGATTTTAAAAGCGCCGGTTTGTGCCCATAGCGAGCCCATTAGTCTAATTGATGGACGTTCGCCACAAAGTCCAGGCTGCTTCAGTCCTCTTATGAAGCCGCTGCGCGTTTAAAGGACACAAGGAACATTTAATGGCTTTGCAAATAAACAAACCTCCTCCCATGTAGGAGTGAGAGTTGTGGGTCATTAAAGCTGGAGCCTTTTTTAGTTTGATTTGATGATTTTCTGGTCTTTGTTAGGTAAATATGAATATTAATAATAAAACATTATAAATAAATACTGACATTTTAAGACTGAAAAGAACAAAATATAAGATAAAGTGATAAAACAGACTTTAAATTGTTCCTGAAAAATTCAAAAACACTTAAATATGTAGACTGATGCATAACAGACGCTATTGGCTAAACTATTCCTTTAAACTTCAAATGCTACTATAATTTGGGTGATTGTGGCCATGTGGATTATAACTCACTGATAATTCAATTAGATTTCCATTACTTTTTGTACAGACAAGCTGTAAAAACACAGAAGCGTGTTGAACCGTTTATGTGTTTACATATCTAATTATACTGCAGATACAGGTTTAATTATACAGATATCAGTTGTGCAAATTGTTATTTGTGTGTTTGTTCCGCGAGGTCTCTAGTGTCTGCGTGTCGGACACACACACACACACACACACACACACACACACACACACACACACACACACACACACACACACACACACACACACACACACACACACACACACACACACACACACACTTCACAGAGAGCGCACATGGTGTGTATAATGTGACCAGCTCAGTGTGGGTTAGCATGTGTGCCACAGTGTCCTGCGGGACCGGGAGAAGCATCTGCAACCGTATCGCCGGGAAGACCAGACTCTCCAAACACAGTGGGACACATTAATGCAGGGTGTTTATTACTAAATAAAAGCCCATATGAAAAGATATTACATTTAAATAAATGTATTACTAAATGTGCTTTTGTCAAACATTATTATACTAAATAACAAATACTAATGTAAAGTATTATTTAAAATATGCTAAGTAAATAAATTAGAACAAATATATATAAAAATATATTTGATAAATATATATATATATATTTAATATATTTTTTTATCTATAAATATTTATATATCATGTTATTAGTATCATTGTATTATTACTAATATTAAAAATGTGTTAAAGATTTTGTAAGCATATTATGTAGTTGTGCTCTGAGTATATTGTTTTATTTGTGACGATAACGCAATGAAACATGCCAAATTATGCCGACATAAGTTTTTGGTCATGGTGTAATTCAAAGATATTATGAACACATGCAAAAACAACAGAGAACCAACAAAATATTAATAAATGATTGTGTTGTAGTCAATGTATGTTTTTTTCCTGTGTGCTTTTTGTTTTTCATTTTATTTGTTTAGTAAAATAATAAACCTGTAGTTGTAGTTTGCCTTTTTTTTCTAAATAATTTTGCCAGATAATTTCCTTAACCAAGTTTATAGTTTTGTTTCCCCCTCATATTTAAAATATTTAAAAATATATAAAATAATTCCTCACATTTGGATTGTTTAATTGAACTTGTAGGCTAATCAATAACAAATATCCCCTCTGGACATCATTTTTTGGCCACTACTGTATGTGTGTGTGTATATAATATAATGTGTATATACATACATTATATATATTTTTTTATATAACTTGGTGTCAATGTAATATATAGGCAAGAAATGTAGTGTTTTTACAGTTGGCAAATTAATATAGAAATCAACTGATCCGTTTTTAGAGTCCGTTTTCTGAAAACTGTTTTACTTGTTTGACATGATGAACCCTTGATAAATGGCTTTTCAGACATGCTCTGCTGCTCAGTACCATGAACTCATTAGTTAACTCATAATTAAAACAGATTACACATGCATATAGATAAAGTCATCATCACAAGCCAGCATGCGTTGGCTTTAGGGGTTTGCAGACGGTTTCTAAACCTGCTGTTTTAACTCATGGGAGTTATACAGAGTTACCTCTTGAACTGCTTTGTTTATTTTTAGTTTACCTCATGAACTGCCATGTCCTTTTGTTCCTTTCTTTCCACAGGAATCCACTGTCAGGGTGTGTTTGGCTGAGCCGCATCAATGCAAAGTATACAGCATCATCTAGCAGTTCAATAGCCTTCATTTAGACTTTTTATACTTGCCAGACAAATTAACATGGCTCATCCAATCAGGTTTCAGAGTTTATTTAAAGTCTGTTTTGACATAAAGTGTAGCCTGTGTGTGGCAGAATTAGGCCTTATCTCTTAATAACCTCATTTGGACCTTATCAATGATTTAATTCTAATTAAGAGGATTTTTAATGTGACGTGCTAATGAGGAACCGGATGCAATGTTAGCACAGCTAGCACACATTCACATTACTACAATTAACACATGTGCACTATAATGAATTAACACTACAGTCATAACTCAACACACACTTTCATATTGACACATGAACGCGCATATAGTAGCCTAGCCAGTCTCTCTTTTACAGATGTACACACACTAGCCTCCACCAAAGGGTGTGTTGATGTCTCATTTTTGTTGTAACCCACTCATTGGCCGGCCTCATTGCTCAACAATCCTCAATTAAACTCAGCATGTTACTCAGATCCTCCTCAGTAAATGTCCACTGACTGTTTTTAAATGGCACTTTTCAATGCTTCCGTTCGGTGACTAGCATTAAACCAGAACTTCTGGTCAGCGTGAACCTCCTCTCCAGATCCACATGGACTATTTTGTTGAACCATGTTGACAATTTTTTGGCATATACCATTGTGATTCCTTTTCATATTAATTGAAGTATTTTGGAGCACCAATGCAAATATTATGATACATGAATATATTGAAAATGTTGGATTATGGACGTTTCTTTAGATGTTGTGTGTGGTCAGTGTGTTTAGGGGCAGTGACCATACAATACACTCTTAGGCCGTGTGTCCACCACCAAAGTGTTTTTTCACGCGGCTGGCGTGTTTTTTCAATTGTTTTCAATGGGAGCGCCGCGTTTATAAAACGCCATTAGCGTAACGAGGCGCTGAGTGTGTTTTTCACGCTGAAGCGTTGAGTGTTCGGTGTTTTTTACAGGTCGCCGAGAGTTGAAGAATGTTCAACTTTTGGTAAAATGCAGCGCTCATCACTGTCACTTTTTACCCAACCGTCCAATCACAGTGGAGGAGGGGCGGGACTAATACCACACCGACCAACGGATATTCTGTATCATAGCAACGAAGCGTCTCAACTGAAAAAAAAGCGCTCTCAAGCGCACATAGCTCGGCGTTTTCAGCTGGCTAAAAACGCTTTGGTGGACACAGGGCCTTAGGCTGTGTCTGAAATCTCCTCCTATTCCCCTAAATAGGGCATTATTTGAGAGGATAGGCATTCATAGTGGTGTCTGAAAAACCACAGTGAACGTTATCAAGTGCACTCATTCAATATCAAGTGTACAACCGCTCAACGGCTAGAGAATACCCAAAATGCACTGTGAGAGTCGCCGAATTAATTCCCGCGTCTCAGCAGAAGATAGCGAGATCTATTTTCCTAACCGCTGGTCCAATGTGGGTACAAGGTAATATCATATAGGAATAAATTCCTTTTTTAATTGATTATTAAATTGTTTAATTAAGGTTTATCCATAGTTTCCACAAACGAGTTAGTTCTTGATAAATCTTGTCCTGCCAGTTTGCGAAGTTTCGAATGATCATTAAACAGCACAAACTATGCAAAAGCGGCAACATTTCTGGCATATTCAGTGTCCGAATTCACTCACTCGTATTCAGGGAACTGTATTAGTGGACTTATGTGGGAATAGTGAATGAGGTTATATGGGGCGATTTCAAACACAGCCTTAAAAATAAAGGTTCCAAAAGGTGGTTTTCGCAGCAATGCGATTAAAGAACCATTTTTGTTTCTCCAAAGAACCCTTCAGTGAATATTTCATAAAATATTTGTTTTTTCTTAGTGTAAACAAAGACTTTAGTGTAAACTAAGAAAGTGCAATGCTCTATATGACTGAATTAGTCCCGCCTTCTAAATAAAAAAAGCCAGTTGTGGATTGATAGCTCCGGTTGCTCTAAAAACAGTTTGTGTTTAGGACTATGTGCATATTGGCCTGCACAATAAGCTTTTTTTTTACGCTGAGCATATGAAACAACATTTATGGGACAGTTCATGCCAGATTTTGTTGCTGATTTGAAATATGTTATTTAAATGTGAGTTCGCTAGCAGTTTTTGAGATTTCAGGAGAACCCCATTGAATCGCTGCCCGGAGGTGTTGCAAATATGACAGACTTTCCTTCAAAGGGACTTTGTAAAGAACATTTTAATAATCTAAAGAATCGTTTCCACTATAAAGAGCCTTTTGTTCAATGGAAAGGGTCCATGGATGTTAAAGGTTCTTCATGGACCATCAATGCCAATAAGGAACCTTTATATTTAAGGGTGGTCTCATGTTATGGTTTGGTTCAGGTAGAGATGATGCATTACAGGCTCAGGCCTGACTTCACTGTAGGTGTTAATATGATGAAGAGATGAGCAAATGCAATCGGATGAAGCTTCACAGCCCTGAAGTGCCACACATTTTTTGAAATACTATAAGACGTATAGGATCTTGTTAGAGGTGTTTGCTGCCAGCATCATAATTATTATAGATTTGAAAAAGTAAGTACAAACACATACTAAATGCCAGTGTGTATTATCTCTCTCATTATCTGTATAAAATTATTAGCATTGTATTAAACTTTCAAACTGATTAATAGATGACAAATGTAAAAAATGTATGCAAATTTATCTCAAATAAATCTAAAATATATAATTATAATTTTTGATACATAAAACATCTTATACTATATATATATACTGTGGTGCATATTGTTTACTGTGGGTGCATTGATTTGAAAGGACTCAAAGGAAGCACGTGATTTTTCAATCTGAATTAAGCATAATATTACACTAATATATTATAATGTATTTCATGTTTTACTGGTTGAAATAATGAGATACAAAGTCAATATAATGTCTTATTTGGCTGAATAATATCAAATAGTTTGATATCAAAAAATAGATTGATAGATCATTTTTATAATTTTATATTTATTTAGTAAAAATGCTGATAGTATTTAATATTTTATGAATTGAGTTTTTCCCCTGTATGTGATGCTCTGTTCCGGTTTTACCAATTTCCATTTATCTTTCCTTTTGCTTTTCCCCATTAATCAGTTTTCCTCCTGTCACACACACACACACACACACACATACACACACACACACACACACACACACACACACACACACACACACACACACACACACACACACACACACACACACACACACACACACACACACACACACACACACACACACACACACACACACACACACACACACACACACACCTCCTCTGCTGAGGCATGCATGAAAGAGGATTTCCTGAAGACCAAAGAGGGCCATTACCCAGGGGTCATTAGGCCTCAAGTAGAGCATGTCAGCACTGTAACTCTATTTTCGATGTGTGTGTGTGTGTGTGTTCGTAACACACATTTGCATGAACTTCTGTACATGCAGGAGAGATGTGTGTCGCACGTTTTCATGTTGCCTGTAGTGACTGTAGACCCGTGATTTCTCCAGTACAAAACACAGATATTGTTCCTTCAAATTCAGTGTTGTAAATCGACAACTCATTTCTGGCCATGTATGTTGATGCATACTTTATTTGTGGTTATTGTTCAGTCATTTTGCCTACTCTGTTTTTCTTTTCTAATTTAAAAATAGCATTGCATTAGTTGTATGCTTGACATTTAAGGTGTGCTATAGCATGATTGAGTACATCCAGCCCCTGCTGCTCCTGCCAGTTAAAACGCTCCAGAAATGGCATTAGCTTTAAAGCATGCATATTTTCATTGCTCATGCAATATTCAGACTAAAACGTCTTTTACAGTCCCATGTCGTCGTGGGAGTTAAAAACATGATGGAACGAAATCTTCCAAATGCACAAATCTGATCATAATAGAAGTGAAATTTGTGAAATTGCATTTTTTTTCTGTTGATAAAAGCATTATTCAGATGGGACTGCTTTTCCCTGAGAAGGTACATTTGTGTTTCACAGAAACTTTGTCATTTCAGTTTCGTTCAAACTCTCAGGTTGGATTATTCTGCTTTACATATTGAAATCAAAATGGACAATTCTTTTTTTAATGGAATATTGCAGTATTTATTATAAATTATGTGTCCGCATACATCATTATTATTATTTTTAATTCACAATCACATGAGATCCACCAATAGCAAGTCACAACCAATTCCTCATGCACAAAATAAAGTCCTGCCCTACATATTTCTTGTTCAAGAAGCCATTCAGTCACAATAGGAAGGAAAGATGACTGCAACTTCCATTTCATTTTGCTTTTATCTTTGCTGTCATCTTGATGTTCGTTAGTGACCTTCTTTAACACACACATCCAGAAGATATATACCCACCCTCTACAGAGATCCCAGTCCCGTCTGAATCAGTGCATGAACTGACAGATGTCCAGCGTTAATAATTGTAAGTCAAGCATCTAGAGAGCTCATCTGGTCCATATAGTGATAAAATGGTCTACAAGACGTCTCAGATCAGCGGCTAGTGCGCCAGCTCCGACGAGTCTGACTGATGAAACCTCATTCCTTTACGCCGTCTCTGAGGGTTGGCTATGTGTGTGTGTGTGTGTGTGTGTGTGACTCATCATCAGTTTAAGACACTCTGGCATTTGAGCATAAAACTCCCAGTATGCCTTGCAGCATTGTGGGAAAGGTCTCTGCTAGTGTTTTGCAGTCTGAGGACAACCCGTTTATCTCCTGTCAACCGCTGATTAATCTTTATTGTAACTTTATTGTAAATTAAATGATGCTTGAAAGACATTTCATTGACTTGCCATTAAGTATAATGATAATAATGTATGAATTCAGTTAGTTTATTTACCATCCCCATATTTTAAAAAAACTAATGTACTTAAATGCCAAGATTTTTTGTTGTTTACGGAATATTATTAGTTGAACAATTATATAAATGAATGCATCAATTAAATAAAATATTATTAAAATGTATTATTGTGATATACTATTTATTAATGTAATAAATAAATAATGTGTGTGCATAATAATTATAATACTATTTATTTATTTATTTTTATTTATTTATATTCAGCAAGTGTTCTTTTATGAACTGGTAGTTTCCACATGTGTATTCTCTTTCGGATATATAAATAAAATATTATTGTAATTAATTATTATAATATAATATAATATATATTATTATAATAAATAAATCAATAATGTGTGTGTGTGTATATATATATATATATATATAAATTATAATAATATTGTATTTATTTATTGTTCAATAAGGATATATATTAATACATAAGTAATTTATATGTACTGTTTGTGTGTGTGTGTGTATGTGTGTGTGTGTATAATTACAATACTATTCTATTTATTTATTATTTAATTTAATTGATGAATTGTTCAACAAATGTTATTTTATGAACTGCTAGTTTTAGATCTTTCAGAATTAAATAAAAATAAAACATTATTATAATGTATGTTATTACCATAAATAAATAAATAATTTCTGAGAGAGGATCCTGCCCCCACTGAGTTCCCGTTTCACAAAATACATCAACATTACAGAAGTAAAATAGGTTGTGTATTCTTCTTCATGTTGTCTTAATGTGGAAAACAATAGTTAGTCACATCACCCCGCGTCCTTGCTTTCCCAGGCTTATATATCAGCTAACATGACTCTGTGTGTGTAGTAAAGCTGTGTTAAACTAGTACTCGCTGGGGCGAGAGGTCTGTTGTCGAGGTCGTTCTTCTCTTAAGCTGAACATATTGCTGCACGGCCAGAGAGAGGAGAAATGGATAAAGAGAGCAGAAGATAAGACAAGCGCGTGGGCCGCTGGAGTCCACAAGTGTGGAGGGGTTATTTTAGTATTAGTGAGAGAATGCTTCGAGCCCTCTTCCTATCTTAGAGACAGGAGCCATACGCTATGATTAATTTCTCTCCAAGCATGTCCTACTTGTGTGGGTGTGTGTGTGTGAATGTGTGTGTGGCCGTGCATGCTTGTGTTTTTGTGTCTAGGTGCATGAGTTTCCCCCGCGGCTCTGCCTTGAGCCTTCTCGGATTAACGCTACACATTTCTGCCTCTTTTCCTTGATCAGTATCTGATCGCTACTGACAGGATCTTTCAGCACTCACAGGCTCCCAGACAGACTGGGATCGATTGAGCTTGGGCCCGTTCGTCGGTGTGTTTTACTCTTTCACATGGCTCCCCCCCCCTCCGTCTCGTCTACGGAAGTGTGTTGTCTCTCGCTGAGTAAAGGAATGATAGCTGGAGACCTGGTTCCTGTAGGAAAGGAAAATCACAAATGAGATCTCTTTCGTTTCTCCCAGAGCCATAGAGAGAGTTGCGACACTCCCATAGACCTCCGTTGTAAAAAATGGCGGCGCTTTTAACCGCCTACTTCCGGGATTTGAAGATCGGATTAGTTCCAAACACTTGTCATTTGGCCGTTGAACCCCATTCACTTTCATTGAGTCGAGTTGTTCCAGAGGTAACTTGCTGAAATATCGACCTCTTTTGAATTGTCAACTGTCTGTATTGTATCAGAGGCCCTTTGCGATGCTTTGTATATGCACAGCGTCATTATTTATATTTTATCTGGGTTGTTTCATCCAATTTTCTAGCATTGCCTGCTTGCTAGTTAGCAAGCGCGACTTCGCCAGCTGTGAAGGTAGCATCTAATTAGTTTGGTAATGAATCGCTACCACCTTTTATAGCAACTTTTATTTGATTACATTTTTGGGATATACATGTGACGTGTTGGCTGAGTTTGAGTGGTGAATGCTGCGTATCGAGTTGTTCCAGAGGTAACGTAAGTTTCTGAAATATCGACCTCTTTTGAATTGTCAAGTTGTGCTAAAATAAATATCATGAGATGTCCATCATCAGATGAATGATATGGAAAAGTTAAGTTAGAGTTAAGTTAAAGCCAGTGCTACTACCCATGGGAACATGAACACCAAGCTTTTCCCACCAAAAATATAGCCTAAAATTGATCTAAGTAATATACAGTATTTTGTTGTCACCCTGCCTCTCCAAATGCAAAACTGACATTAACATAATGCAAACAACAGCTGAAAAAGTACTTAGGTGTGTGTTTTATTTAATATTTACCGTTGAATAATGCAATCGCTGCTGTCTGTCCCATAGAAGAACATGACAGCCAGCGTATGTTTTGGATATATTGGGGCTTGCATGCACCACGTGACAGCCATAGCGGCGACATCAAAGAGTGTCGCAACTCTTTCTCTCTATGGCTCTGGTTTCTCCTAGACTGAATTGAGATTAAATGGAAACGTTTGCTTTAACTCAACATGAAGGTTGACTCGGTTTATGTTTCTGCATGGTTTTATTGATAACAAGTCATTGATGCATGCTATATGCATGCCAAAAATCGTCTTCACAATCTTTCATGTAACCGTAACTTGCTCTGCCCCTGAAACGATCTTCCTGTTTGGGTGATGTCACCTACGCCACACAAGCTGTTGATAGTGATAATGCCAATTTTTCAGAATCCAATCAATTCCTGATTTAAAAAATCAGGCCCCGTCTTAATTTTTTTATTTAATTATTATTTTTATTTCAGTAATACGTCATATTAATGAAAATAAAAAGAGAATGGTGTTTTATAGGGCTGCACATTTGATTTAAATGAAATGATTATATAATAAATATTATAATTTTACAGTTTTCTTATTTTTTACAGTGAAATATTACAATAGTAAAATGTATTATTTTGTTTATTATTAATACGACTATTACTACTACTACTACTTCTACTATTATTATATTTTTTTAGGGCTGTGAAATGATTAATCACGATTAATCGCATCCAAAATAAAAGTTTGTGTTTACATAATATATGTGTGTATACTGTGTATAATTATTTTGTATATATATCAATACACACACGTGCATGTATATATTTAAGAAAAATGTGTTATTTATATATAAAATATTTCTATTTATTAGAGCCGGGACTTTATTAAGATTAATTAATTACACAAAAAATAACGCGTTAAACATTTTTAACGCATTTTAATCGCACTTATTTTTGCACCGCGGAACGTTTCTCACTGGATGAGTTTAGGCGGACCGATTATGCTGGAGCACCAATAGCGTTCATAACTTGATAACTTCAGACAACAACAAACCACAGTGAACATGAACAAAGAAGCTGACGAGACCGCTTCATAGACATCATATATATAATATCTATGGACCGCTTTGGTTGGCCCCGTGGATGGGACATTTTGTTATAAAAAACGAACGGATGGAAGCGTCGATAAGAGCATGGTTGTGTGCAAGCTATGCAACAAGGAATTCGGAGCGGCTATTGCTACACTTAATGGCAAAAATAGCACTGGTCTGCTGGACTTGGTTGAACAAAAATAAACAATATTTTGTTGCTTAAGCTTATGTATTCAGTCATTATTCAATGGTATACTAAAAATCCATGTGAAAAAAAATACTTCTCACTGTTCTCAGGTCAAATATTTATATGCAATTAAAATGCGATTAATTTCGATTAATTAATTACAAAGCCTCTAATTAATTAGATTATTTTTTTAATCGAGTCCCGGCCCTACTATTTATATATAATATAAATTATATAAAAATATATATGCAATATATAAATGCAAATAGTTCTCAAATACATGCATGTGTGTGTATTTATATATACAAAATAATTATACACAGTACACACACACATATATTCTGTAAACACAAACTTTTATTTTGGATACGATTAATCGTGATTAATAATTTCACAGCCCTAATTTTTTTCTATTTTCATTGTCTCCTAAATCGGGAAGCCCTACTGTTTTATTAACTTTTAATTTTCTGTTTCTCCTGGTTAAAAGGTTATTGTCAGATGTGTATCCTCTAGACTTTAAGTGTGTGTTCACACTCGGCATGTTTGGTTGGATTAAAGCGAACCCTGGTGCGATTGCTCTGTTAGTGAGGTTCAGTTGAATAAGTGTGAACGCTGCCATCTGAACCCTGGTGACACCAAACAACAGGACCGAGAACACTGAAAAGATGAGTCCAAACATCCCGCGGTTCGACTGAAATATGAACACGGACCAAAGACATCTAAACAAACCAAAAACTGAAGGGCGTAGGTTTGGTCTCAGCTTTGGTGGGGACATCCCACCCCCACACCACCCCCTTATTTTTTCAACCAATCAAATGACGGCGTTCCTTGTACTGTCGTACTGGCCATGGGAATCGATGCAAATAGCTGCAACAGGTTTTTTTTTCCTGGCTCAAAACTAGGTGGAGTTGGTAAAATTCTGATGATGTACTTTATTAAAAAGATAATATGAATTATTTTTCATATACCAACGTTTGTTTTCCACAGTACTTTTGTGGATGGACCTCGGTACCTCTAGGGGGGTCAGGGTGCATGGCCACCCGTAAGAATTTTTTTTACATTTTAAAGATAAATTCATTAATCTGGTGCACTTTGAGTCACCAGAACCCACTGTTAAAAATAAATAATCCACCCGCCCAAACCTATGATATTCTCTGATTTAGATATCTGATCATCACATTACAATTCAAATTATCAGTGTTAAGCATGATAATATGGTAAAATGTCACACTGTAGTAGGGTGATTTAAAAATAACATTTATTTAAAATAAAAGTTCTTCTTTTGGCAAAATTAAATTTCTTTAATAGCCTAAACCGAGGCTTTACTCCCTTCAAACTTAAATTGTCAATGTTTCATTACGTCACTGTTGGAAAACAATCTTATCAGAATATTATTTTTTTACCTTTATAAAGGGCATTTCCCCCCTAATTTTATTAAATGTATGCTCAGCGCCAACGCTCCCACCACGCGCTGTGCGTAGGGCACCAAGAGCTGAGGGGGCACCAAAAACATTACCTAATGAAAATCAATAATAATGCCGATATTATTTCAGTATAGAAACACAGACATCACGGGAGTCTCCCGCATATTGATAGCGGCTCACTGATGCCCGCGAATTAGTTAAAACCTCCCGGAATCTAGAGCGAGCGCGCCCGCGAGACAGAGATTGTGCTCCAAACCGCGTAGCGCACGCACAGAGAGGAAGAGAGCAAGAGATCGCGCGCGCGTGTGCCTCAAGAAGCGCATGTAATATGATTGATGGACACAGGACAGAATGGACACAGGAACCCAACAGAACCGTCACAGTGGAAAAAGTGTATCTGAGCATGTGACTGTCTATCCGAGTTTTGTCGAGAGCAGAATGCACCTAATTTGACGGAGGCGGCCGCCTCGTAATTCTCTCACAAATATTGGTGGGGACAATTTTGTCATTTAAAAATATTGATTGGGACTAGTACCTAGCTTCCCCCCCTAAACCTACGCCCATGCTGGACATGATGTCACAAGATGCGACCCTAAAAAGGCCAGAATGCTCGAGCATAACAGTTTTTTCTTGTAATAGTCTCGATGTTGCCATCACAGTTCAGTACAGACGTCAGAACCGCGTCTCCTCACAGCAGATCTGTGTGTGTGTGTGTGTGTGTGTGTGTGTGTGTGTGTGTGTGAGACGGAGGATTCCTGGCGCTGTTTTGACTCCTTTACACATTTATAATCTCTTCACGAGTTCTCAGCTGGTCTAAATACCATCATGTGTAGCTACACACATACAACTAGCTAATTTAGCCCAGAACACAGCATTGTTTTTTATGTTTCTGTACGTTTCGTCGCTAATACTTAATAAAAAAACAGGTTATGCAATGTGAATGCTAAGCAAACCAGGACTAAATGTTTTTTTGGGGGTTTATTTTTGGTCCGGACCAAACGAACCAAGCGAACCGAACCAGTGTGAACACACACCCTAAGAGATCTCAAACTGTTTAAACATTTCTCATTCAATTCTTCTAAGACCAAATCATCTGTGTGAAAAATATTGTATACACATTGATTCTATATAGTGCTGCCAGTCTTGTGTCAAATGACTTGCACTGTAGAGAGAAGACCATAGGACCCTATCAAGGTGATGAGTATTTGAGTAACACCTCTCACATTTCTGCAGAAAATGTAAAAATCTAGTTTCTATTTTGATGTCTTCAAGCATTTTAGGAGCAACATCTGAGAAAACTGATCCTTAAACGAAAGCGAACTGTGAAAGATCAACCTCTGAGCTTGAAATTTTCCTCAGGGCTTTTCACTTTCTCTCTGTCTCTTCCCTTCCTCCTTCCTCAACACAATGTAAGACTCAATTAGGGAGAACAGTGATGTACAGCAATGCCAAACACACCCCATTGGTCTCCTCTATGCTCAGTTAAGCTGGTGTGTGTCAGGCCCGTCTGCAGAGGAAGAGGGATCAGTGCCTACTTCACATTCACAGCATTGGCCACTTCCCAGGAATCAATACTTTTCTGATGGTTGGCTGGATTTGGGAAAGTTCTCCTCATTGCATTTCACTAAGGGACTGATGCTTAATGTGTCTCGGCTGAGGCCTGCTCAACCCATTTACTCCAGTAAAAATAACACACACACTCATAAATGTTCTGTGCCATATTCGTGTATCATATTTACTATACTTACAAAAATTACTATGGTGCTGTAACGTTTTTGACATGATACCATAGTAATACCGGTAACAATATACAATAAGATTTAATTAGTTAACATTAATTAACTACATTAGTTAACATGAACTAATAATAAACTGTACTTCTACAGCATTTATTAATCATTTACTAATACATTATTACAACTAAGTTGTATTTGTTAACATTAGTTAGTGCACTGTGAACAACATTAACAAAGGTTAATAAATAAATGTATTGCTCATAGTTAATTCATGTTAGTTAATACATTAACTAACAAATTAAACTACTGTAAAGTGTTACTGTAATACATATATATAAAAATTCATAAAACAAGTCATCTTATTAGTATTCATATTTGCACTTACTATTTACATACACATTTTGTACATTTGTGCATGCTTACATATCACAGTTTTATGATATACAATATATATATATCATATATAAATAGCATTTAGGTTTAAACTATATATATATATATATATACACTATTAAATATATTTTTTTCCCTAGTCCAAACCTAAATGCTTCTCAAACGAATACAAATGTTCAGTGACAACAATTTTAGTTAACAATATTCTATTATATAGATATTTTAGATTGCCATTGTCTTCCACTTCAGAGTCCACTACAGCTTTCAAAATTGACAAAAGACGTTTACTTTGAAATTGTTTGAATATGTAAACGTATACAGTATGATTACAAACAGACACAGCGGGGAACAGAAAATAAATGAAAAGGAATTTACCAGATGCTGGCAACCTAAATCATGATGCAATTATCCAACACACACACACACACACACACACACACACACACACACACACACACACACACACACACACACACACACACACACACACACACACACACACACACACACACACACACACACACACACACACACACACACACACACACACACACATGGGAAATAAGGACACACTGAATGCAGGAGTGATAATGTTTTGTGTGTGAGCGAGAGAGAGGCTGACACTGTGTTTTGTCTGCTCTGATCAATACTGAGGCAAGGGCACCTGAGCAGTGTGTTTGAGGAAGAGGCAGTGTGTCGTTTGTCCCTTTCTGATCGGATTGTGCGATAACATCCTCGTGACGCAGCGCCCCTGAAGGACAACTGTGTTTCACGCTCCAACTAGTACAGACAACAGGAGAATGATGAACTCATGAATTAGGGAATTCCCACAAGATTGAATGAATTCCGACTTTCTGCACATTGTACACAGAGCACAAAGAAACTGTTTGTGTGTGTGTGTGTGAGTGTGTTGTTCACCTGTTGGTCCATCTATGCACTGATTGAATGAATATGAATGGCAATGGATTAGATAACACAGAATTGAAAGCTGAAGGATCGTTTCTCTTCACTGACTTTTTCTTCATCTTTTGTTGCTCAATGTCTTTTAAATAACTGGTGTTTTGGTGAAAGCTTTATGAGAAAGCATGGCTGTACGATTTGAAACATACCATGGGACCACCACAGTACTTTTTGTATGGAGCACCATGGTAGGATCATGGTATCTAGGGGTGTAAATCAGACGTTTCATCACAATACAATCTGACATTGATTCTCTCAGCCAGATTCGATATTGTCCAATACATCAAAACATGCCATGATACGATTTGATTTCTGGGGCCTGCAATCCATTTATTGACATATTATTTTGTGCCTATTTCACACAACTATTTTAAAAAAAATGTTTCCCTAGTCATGTGTCCCAATTTTAAATAATAATAAAAAACAATTCAACTTAAAAAATTTCACAATGCAATGTTCTTCAGCCAAACACAATCTGAGTTATTAAAAAATATCCTCTTCCAAGCTTTATAATGGGAGTGAATGGTACCTTGTTTTTTTAAAGCCCCCCAAAAAGGCATTCATCCATCATAAAAGTAATTTATTCGGCTTTTATGATGTGTTTGGCTGTTTTAACTCTGATTGTGTTTGGCTGAAAGAAGAAATATAGGCCTAAACCTATAGCTTGAAGGTGAGTAAATTATTGAGTATTTTTATTTTTGGGTGAACTGGTGGTAGTAAAATCTGTTACACATAGCCTACTTAAAGAATGCCATGTTCTATTTTCAACATATTATATTTCACATACAGTCTCTCGGTCTTATTTAATGAGTATAGTTTGGATAACTACTGGACAACTGGGTCTTCTCAAGCAGTGGCGCCTCCAGAAATTTTTCATAGGGGTGGCCAGATGGGGCCACTTAAAATCTTGGGGTGGCACACTAAAACTATAAACCATAATTTCAGAATTGTATTCTACTGTTGTAGTAAACCATACGGAAATGTAATATATGACATATCCCTATATCGCTAGTGACGCCGTCATATATGTTAAATATAAGACAATATATTGCTATAACATATATACATATCTCTACATGTATGTTGATATAGGTTTTTAACATATATAAATTTGACATATTAAATGAGTATATTGACATATATTAATATGATGTATATGATTATTATTTATATAATACTGTATGTTTTGACCATATATGTCACCGATATGTTTAATTTATATATGCCAAACTATTTACTATTTATTTCAAGTCTACAGATCAAGTCTACATATCCACATTTCATTTCAATTTCTATCTCATTTTCGAATCTTTTATAAATAAAATGTATTATTTATTATTATTTTACCTCTTCTTGACCAGCTCATAAAAACAAAACAAATACTACACAAATTCTATTTAAAAACTGATAATTATATATGTGACATGTATGTAAAAAAACACTATTATACATACATAAAATATATGGGCTGGTTTTATATGTCAATTGTTCCATTTTCTAATAGGTTTTATATATGGGCATATATATGGGTATATAGGCCTATATTTTATATATGTGGATATATTTCATATATGTATATTTCATATACCTAGGCTATGTACATATATTACATTTCCGTATGGGTAAACCGGCCTGAAGAAAACTATCAGAAAGACTTAAGGAAACTCCTACTGATATACTTGGGTTTATTGTGTTATATTTAACGGACAGTGCATCACGTTGCATGAATTTCTTAAATGAAATAAACAGAGTTCACAAGCATAATAATACATACACACTCCATTTCATCATTGCAAATAACACATATGACACGACTGACAGAACTAGGAACTAACAGACACATGAAGTAAACTTGTGTGTAGTTTATAAAGTCCAACCTTGCACTTGAAAACAATCTAAACTCTGTTTTTATGACGCAGCTCTTATTGATGCGACTTACCAGCAGCGAGAGATGTGACTCTGCTGGTGGTGACGTAGCTCCGCCCGCAATATCACGCACACAAATGCGAGTGATGCAACAGCCAATGTCGAGTTTTCCCAATTAATGCATGAATTTAACAGCATTATTTAAACTCTGTTACACATATACATGCACCAGCTAACGACGTTAGCTAGGTAACTCTTGTCAAAACATGTCAAAGACGCGTCAAAAAGCTGTTGTAACAGTATACTGTAACCATTTGGCACTTAAAAAGCACGTCACGACACATAATTCCCCGTCTTCTTTTACTAAAGAATATTTTTTACTTATTTACTTACCGGTAGTCTTCGTCTTCTTTCTTAACTTCTTTTAAAATTGTTGACCGACGGGCACGCGCTGAGCTGTTGCTGTCTGAGCGCGCAACAGCGGCATGTACGGAGGGGCGGGGGAGGGGCGGGGGAGGGGCGGGCTACTGTGTGCGATCGAAAGTCTAGATCAGCTTGCCTGCCTGGCTGTGCATTAGGGATGAAATGCATAACTGATGCTACTAAAATTTATACTGGCCAGTGGGGTGGCCAGTGGGGTGGCCAGGAGTCGGCCAGGGGTGGCCACGGCCACCCCTGGCCACCCCCTGGTGGCGCCACTGTTCTCAAGACGCGCGCCCCCGTCTGTCGCCTAGTGATAGCGCGCTTCCCCCGCTCGTCTGAGAGAGAGAGAGAGAGAGAGAGAGAGAGAGAGAGAGAGAGAGAGAGAGAGAGAGAGAGAGAGAGAGAGAGAGAGCAAATAAGGCTGAGCAGCGGCAACAGCAGCATCGCCAGTGGCGGCAGCAGCGTCAACGCATCTGCGCGTCTCAGAACTGCCTTGTCTCGGGCCAATCATTCCCTCAGCCCCGTTACCGATTGAGATTTAACAGCGGCTTTGGATCTTAACGAGCCTTCTACATCCTCGTCGACATCTCGGCGTCAGTCCCCGTTCGCTTGACTACCGGTTCCGTTTATATCTACACTGTTTCTTGAATTTTTAATGGAAAATGGCGTTGTTTGCTCAGTCGTCCAGTCTGTTCTGCGTGCTCTCCGTCCAAACTGTGCTGCTCCTCAGCTTCTCCTCACCGGGAACGGCGACGCTCCTCTTCCCTCAGCACTACACGTAAGTACCTCAAGAAGAAGCGCGAGCGCGGAACGCGTCTTCCGCGCGCGTTTCACAGCGTCCCAGTTTCGTGAGACACTCGAGATGTCTCCGTTAACGCGTCAATTTGTTTTTATTTTTTAATCACCGTTCATATTTGTAGTCCTAAGCATTTCTGCACGATTGTTTACCATTGCCAAGGAGGTTAGTCGTTCAATTATTGATTAAAAGAGGCGTGACAGGAGAACGGCGGTAGTTAGCGGTTCAGCGTAGATGCTTTGTAGTTGCTTGCTGTCATGTTACCGATCACGGATACGGTAACGACGGCGGAGTGTTCCGCACGTTTGAATGCTGCTACTTTTTGACAGAAGCGCATCACGCAAACGCTTTTTTTGTTATTGAACTGTCAGCTTTTAGATACAGGATACCCACGGTCATGAATAACATGAAAATATCAGGGAATTACAAAAATGCTGTTTCCAGTCCTGGAAAAGTCATTTTAAGATCTTAGGATTGTAGTGCGACCAGCTTCAAAATGCAATGTCCGTAAAATAATTCTTAAAATAATTTCATTGGTCAAAAGGTGTGAGGATCTTGTAAATAATAGCACGTTTCTTTAAAAGCGTAAGTTCGTTTTTGTTTAGTTGTGATTTTTGAACTCATGAAAGATATGGAGTCTCACTTGTATGTATCAGTGACCTGTCTGATATCGATCATTGCGGATAAACTACCCATGATAACAGCCTAGAGGAGAATGAGATTGCTCAGATGTTTTCTTTTAAGCATCAACTTTGCCTGAGACAACTGTTGACATACAGCAAGAGAATAGAGCTATACAATCAATGTGGTTTTCTCTTCATTTAAGAAACCCATTAACATTTAAAACCACAATTGAGCTCTCCTTTGTGATTTTTCTTTCCTGATCAGTTGTATCCTCTTTATTTTCTCCAAAAACTGCAGTAGATTCCTAATGCCTGAGATACCAGACATGCAAGTATGCATACTCGTGTCCTCTTGATAAAGTTTCGATTTGGTTGTTGGAGTGTATGCTTGAGTTCTGTGTCTGACCTGGAGGGATGTAAGGCATCTCATGTTTGCACTGGAGTGTACTGCGCACCAGCTGCTCCTGAAGTGAGGGTGTTGGGTCCGTGCCAGTGCGCTGGTATGGGGCAGAGGCTGGATCTGTCCGCTGTGTGCCCACACATGCCAGTCCCCATGGATTATCTCGTCTCACATGCTGTATGAAATCATAGAATTTTGATGCCGTTTATGTAAGGCTTTACGTAATGTAAAATTAAGTTGTGTGTGGTCTTATTTTGGACATTGCAACAAAAACGGATATATTATATTATATTTCTCTTTTAAATTAGATTATATAGTGGTTCTCTAAACTCAACTGGTGGGTTGAAATCAAAAATGGGTCGCAAGTCTGTTCAGATAAACTGCAAACATGTATAAACTGTATAATCATTTCATTCAAGGATAGTTAAACAAATAGTATAATCAACTTTTAATTTTTAAATAATTGTATTCATATATTTGATCACATATTTTTAATAATGTGTCACTTTTTGAGGCATCATCACTGTCAAACACAATTATTGTTAATAAAATAATAATAAAGCAGTGATTTAACTTTGTTAGGTAAACAGTTTTAGATTTTATGAATATATCCCGTTCTACTATTTTGACAGAATTTTAATATAGATATTAGGATGTATTATTTCATGCTTTGCACTATAGTAATTAACCCATAGGTCTTCAAATTATTTCTGCCTGGCAAGAGAACAGTCTCGTGCATTTATAAAGGGATTGTTTCACTTTCCCAAGAGCGCAGCATATGTAATCTGTCAACCTTGATAAGCAACGTCTATCAACCTGTCAGAAGCTCAGAGACTCTGCCGGAGAACAAATAGTGCATGTCTGGATAGTGTTACAGCTAAACAGTGCATTAGGCTGGTTTTGTATGGTTAATAACTGATAATCTTCTTCATAATACGGTGAAATGGACTATCTTTCGCTCTCTGTGTTTGTGTGTTTTTCTGTTTGCGGTGTTGTGGCCTGTAGTCAGAGATTTGTAACGCTTATTTTACACAGCGCTTTGAGCCTCGAGGCCTTCCCCTCTTTACCAAAGCCAGTCAGTAAGCAAGCATGACCACTATAGAGAAGGATTTAACAAAAGCACGAAATTCAATCAATAACCAAAACGAAGTCATAGCAATGATCAAGCATGCTTACGTTTATCGTCTTGCTTTCATTGTTTCAGTCTGATATACGTAAATGGGTGACGATAGACAAGGAATGGTGTGTCCTCGTTTCAAATCTTCCAGTCACGCTTCTGAGTGCGGTGTGTGGACGGAGGAGGCTGCCATGTTGCTTTTAAAGCTTTGCTCCAATGCCTAGTGCGCTGCCAGCATGTTAAGGCATCACATGCACACTTCCTGATTGTAAACAGTTCATTCATTATAAAAAAAATTAAATGAAACAAAGTTAATATAATTAACATGTTGCTATGTAAAGCGTATGAAGTTCCTTTGCTTCCTTATAAGGCAGCTAGACAGTGAGGAAGCTTACTAGGTTTTGAAACAGAGCCTAATTGTCATTAAAAATGTTGAGTTTGATTTATAAACAGCAGCTACTGAGATTGTGTAGGTCATACACAGGTCAACACAAAATTCTCCTTACTGATAATAACATTTAAGGGTGTTTTGTATTAGAGATTTGCATCAGGATGACACAATACGAGTGAGGGACATGCGCTCTTTTGGTAATAATTACCTCCAGTCATGCTGGTTAATGGCTAAATGACTCAGCATTGAAATCATTAATTTAGAGAGGAAAGTAACCTCTTCTTAGTGACACAAACCAAGTCTCTGGTTTTCTTTCATATGTTTTTTCCCCCTTTTATTTTGAGCTCACTGACAAAAGACATGATTGCACACCTTTGAAATGTTAACTTTTTTAAAAACGAGAATGTCTTTTATATTATTTAAATTCTATTTTAAGGTAGCTAATAGGATCCCGGGGAATAAATAGCCATATTTTGTCTAAATTAGTGATCTCAAAACTAGAATTTCTTTGTACTCCATTCAGTAGATTCTTCTTCCTGTCCTTCCAAATCAACTTCCTGTGGGGGTGTGGCCAATTCGATTCAAATTCCAATTCATGCATTGCAATTAGGATTCAGTTAATAAATTCTGAATTTCCACTTATCTTTATTGATAGTATTATTATTATTTTTATTGATAATAATATTTTATTAAGTCACAGTCCTAATTATTATTATATATTTTTAAATGTATTATATATAATTTATAATTCTATTCTATTAATTATCTATTTATTTATGTTATAAAAATATCAGTAATTATGCTGTAAGTAGTATTAAGTTGATTATTTATGCAATAATCAAGCACAGCATGGAATTAAAACTAGAATGTGGTGCAGCAGCAAATAATTAGTTTGAACTGTAAGCTGTGTACAGACTAAAATATTTTTTTATATAATATTTAAAATAGTCTAAAAATACTTAGTCTCAGTTGCAGTTTTTGTATGTTGTGTAGTGCGCTCTCCATGGTGCTGAAAGGTCACTGTTCAACCACATTTACATGTATGCGAGTCGAAGTGGCAGTGCGGTGAAGAGAGGGAGTTTCAGGGTTTTTTTCAATGAAAAGCAAACATACAAAAACAAAACTTTTTCAAGACTGTAAGGACAAAATGTCACCCAAGAACAAAAAGTACTTTTGTTTTCCATTATGAAATGATTGTAGATCATTGTAGAGCTCGTGCAGGCTGGGTTTGTTTACTACTGTACCAGGATCAGTATATGACTCTCTGACAAGAACTAGTAGTCACTAAAGTTTCATTTTGAAGATGGATATCATGTTATATTTGATACTGAACACAATGACATAACCTATAGCATCTGTTATGGAGGTAATGAGGATTACTTCTAACATGCTTTAGGCACCAGTTTTGTGATTATTAATCTGCTTTTCTGTTACATGTGCAGTGAATCTGAAACTTGGCTTTGAATGAGCACGTCTCTAGATACTTTACTACTGGTTTTGTGGTATTTAACCAGGGATATTCAGGCTGGTTAGTATGGAAACTTTAAAAACATGAGATCTAAAAATAAATGTTGTTAAAAGTAATAACCCTAACCCTAACCGGAGGAAGTGTGTGAGTAACATTATTACAAGCTAACATAGATGACACTGATGGCTTGTGTACTGAAATAATCAGTTAAAATGAGTTAAAAATTGTAAGCGTGTTTTTGTGTTTTTGTGCAAACAATATTATTTAACACACACACACACACACACACACACACACACACACACACACACACACACACACACACACACACACACACACACACACACACACACACACACACACACACACACACACACACACTTACACACACACACACACACACACACACACACACACACACACACACACACACACACACACACACACACACACACACACACACACACATTTAGCAGACGCTTTTATCCAAAGCGACTTACAAATGAGAACAATAGAAGCAGTTAGAATGTATATTTATATACATATACATATATATAAATATAAATATTAAAAAAAATATATATATTTATATATACACACAAACACACACACACAAATGTCCCCGCAAGGATAGTAGAACCGGAAATTGTTGACCTTGTGGGGACATTTTTGGTCCCCATGAGGAAAAAATATTTTGTAAATCATAATTTTTTTTTTATTAGTTTTTTTATTTATGTAAAAATACAGAAAATGAGTGTTGTGTTAGGATAGGGGAGTGTTAACACTTTACAATAAGGTTTCATTAGTTAATAATTAATTAACTACTTTATTTAACATGAACTAAGAATGAACAATATTTATACCTTAGTTAATGTTCATTTAAAATATTGTATTTGTTAACATTAGTTAATGCACTGTGAACTAAAATGAACAAACAATGAACAGCTGGATTTTTATCATTAACAAAGATTAATAAATACTGTAAAAAAAATATTGATAAGATATATATTTTTTTGTCATATGTAAAGATAAAAATTATATAAATATAATAATATTAGCAATATATAAATATAATATGTTGACAAAGCAAGTAAAAAATCGACTTGCAGGTATACTGGCCAGGCACTAAATAAAGGCGTTTGTATGACGGAGAGATAACAAGTATGACCTGGCACATTTTATGGGCTGTGTGAGTATAAAAGAGCATTCTGGATTCCTGCTCACGCTGGAGGTGTTGTCATTAGCGGTTAGCATCAGTTCTCCCGGAGAAAACATCCCTCACTCTGAAAACCGTTATTTCTCCCTCTGTGACCTTTTCTTGGTTGACGTTTCCTTCAGCGGCGTCTTCGTCCCCGCAAACCAATTATTATCATCTCCGTCTAGATCTTTCATTACCGTGTAATCTAAACACGCTCAGTCTCGTTTCTTTCTTCACTTCCTGTGTATCTGTCAGTATCTGATCAATAGATTACAGGAAACTCCCTCTGCAGTGGCTCAGCCGCTTGTATTTGCATTAAGGGTTTTCTAAGGTCATAGTACTTATAATAACAGAGTTTGGCTTAGTTCGGTTCTGTTTGAAAAGCATGAAACGTGAGAGGAAGCAGTACAGAGAGTCAGAGACGGGTCACTCGTCAAACAAATACACATAGGAAAAACTTTTTACATTTAAAACCATATACATACACCACATACACAAACACAAAACTTCACCATGCACACACTTAACATAAACTTTACATATCCTAAGTACACAAAGGAGAAATAATAATAATAATACTAATAAACCCTCAAAGAAACAAACTTAATTCCGTCAATTAAAGACGTAACACACACAAAAGAAAACGAGAATAGATCAAATAAAAATATTATTAAAAGTAGGATACGTTACTCTATTGAGGAAATGTGATGTGTGAAATTAAGAAACAGGCAGAGACCAAACCTGAATTTGTACTTGCTTTTAGTAAGGAGAATAATTTGATGTAATAAAACACCCAATAATACAATAAACAGTGAACCAAATACACTTTCAAATCAATAAACATCTATTTACAAATTATATACAACATAAAAGATTAACGATTACAAAGTGAGGGACAAGAGCGGTGCTAAAGAAAATAAATAAATAAAACAAACACGTTAACTAAACCCAGGACAATAAACACAGGGATAAGGGATAAACCTAGGTAAAGAAAACAGGAAAGAAAATATCTTCAGCGTAGGACGCCACTAACTACGCTACGTCGCTACTCACTACCTAATAAACAGAAATACATGAATTAGCACCCGCTCATAACCTAGTGTGTTAAACAACTTTACTCTAACATGTTGTGAGATGTAAATCACGTGATGTACTAACCTGGTCACAATGTATTGGAGAAAGACTTAAGTAAGCTCTGGGAAATCAAGAGTCGGATCACAGCATAAATGCGGTAAAACAGTTATGAAGAGTAAAGTTGCAACAGAAGAAAATTGTTCTATGAAGTCCCTCCTTCAGAAATACGTAAGGAGTTCTGATTGTGCCAGCGGTTCCTGTGTTGTGATTGGACCGCAGCTTAGCGCACGTTGCCCGGAAAGGTCACGCCTCTTACCATACCATGGAGATGCATGCGCTCAGTGTTACTGTAAACATGGCCAAACAAAGATGATTTGACTCCGGGATGAAAATAACAGCGTCTCGACGACATGGCGACAAACACACTCTATAAACGCAACTCTTCCTCTTCTCTGTAGGAGCGCAACAAGACCACGACCCATTTTTTTGTGTATTCCTGTGGGCGGAGGTTAGTCAAAAAACTGATCTAGTGACGTCATTAAAGCAGGAAGTAGAGGATGTAGTCCAAACCGGCCTTTCGCTGTAGGCTTTGAAAGGGACTTCTGTTAAATCAAATATCTCGCTTGGCATTGAACTTTGAGCTTTATAATTTTACAGGTATTATTTATGCTCTAACAGCAACATTACACACTAGCTAAAGTTTAAAAAATGGAATCACGAAGAACAGGACCTTTAACACACCATAAAGAAAACTAGTAGAGGCAAACAACAGCAAAATGCAGGAGAGCACACAAAGGACAAACGAAACGCTCTCCCGTGTTCGTGTCATATCCGGATCTTTATACGCGCTCGCTAGTCTCTGATTGGTTCTCGGGGTGTCAGGTGGACTCTGACTGACAGGAACATCGTCCAATCACAGGACCTGTGAGATGAAATAGCAAGGAGAGAGAGGGAAAAAACAAAACAACTCTTCCAAAACAATACAGGACGTAACACATGTTACTGTGATTTTCTTCTTTTGCACAATGACATCGAGCCATAATAATGTCCATCCTCCATCAATGCCCATCGATGTCCTTCATCTTCTTTGCTGCTGTAAGTCCCGCACGCCATTTTAAAACTGTAAAAGGTCGAGCCAACTTCAGTGATGATGATAGTGATAAGATAATGAAGCCATTATTTGATTTTATTTGTGATTTGACATGATGTTAAGGTCAAATCTTTACAAAACATTTTGCAGATTTGTTTTTGCCCAAAAGAGTGGTCTGGTGGTGTTCAGTTCCTTTTAAAGGGAGCTTGAGTGAATTGAATCTCAGCTGCCAAATGACATTTAACTTAACTGGATCTACCTCTAATGGATATTTTGCAACGTGACACTAAACCAAAGTAGCCTGCAAATTGAATTGAGTACAGGTAACTGCCGCTTGTTTCCTCACTATCACTATTACCATAGCTCATGGAGTTATGGTTATGGATGTGAGCACACCCTTAACTATAAGTACATACTTTTACAGTGCACACCTTTTATCTCTTGCTTTCTAGTTATTTTATCGGTACATGCATTATCTGGGAATCAAACCCATGAACTTGATGTTTCTAGCGCCATGCTCTACTGGTACAATCAAGGAAGTATTAACTTGTGCTATGGACTCAAACCGTGTGGCAATGGAGAGTGTGTGCTGACCTTTTCTTCACTCACACCGGACACTTGGGTTGGGTTGTGACCAACTTTTGCCTTCAGAACTGCTTTAATTCTTTGTGGCATAGATTCAACAAGGTGCTGGAAACATTTCTCAGAGATTTTGGTCCATATTGTCATGAGAGCATCATGCAGTTTCTGCAGATTTGTCTGCACATCCATGATACGAATCTCCCGGTCCAGCACATCTCAAAGCTGCTGTATTAGACTGAGATCTGGTGACTGTGGAGGCCGATTGAGTTCAGTGAACTCACTGTCATGTTCAAGAAACCAGATTGAGATGATTTGGGCATGTGCGTTTTCCTGCTGGAAGTAGGGTTGTAATGGTATACCGGTATGGCGGTTTATCACGATATTGACATGTACGATTATCATATCGTGAATATTTGCTTATTACCGGTTTTGGAAAAAAAATTAAACCAGATCTCACATGCGCGCAACTTCTTTCCACTTGACTGCTTAGACTCCACCCATACATGTGCAGCGGAGACAATGTCTGAGACAGCGGCTGGATATTCTAATCTCTATCCCCGCTGACAAAAAAGTTAAAATCTGCAGTGTGGGAATACTTTGGGTATCTGAAAAACGAACGCACAACGCGGGGTTTTCCTTGAAGATGGATATCCAGTTGTGTCCAGAAATGTTGACGAAGAATGGCTGTTAAAGGAGGGAATGCGTCGAACATGTTCTCCAATATTCGCGAACACCATCCCTCCCTGCAGATACAGTTCCATTTATAACTTAAGGCCGTATTATTTCCGTGTTGCTGAGGGAATTTACAAAATAACGCAGATGTCACGTAAAATGCGCGATTTGATAGATGGATGAATACATCTAAAATATAGCTGTGCAATAAATCAAATCGCTATATGAGCGTGTCGATTAATATACAGCGCAAAATTTTTTATATACTATAAACCTGCTTGTTCTGTGTCATACAGTAGATATATACACTAGATGTCGCATTGGCTATATATCTGTATATATCTATGGTTCTGTTTAATAAACCATATGTTCAATCAAAAAATTTAAGAAATGAACTCTTCATTCATTTAAGAGTCATTGTAGCTGATGATGATTATAATAATAATGATTTAATATCGATGATGGTTTAATACCGTATACCATGATACCGTGATCTTTTCTGAGACGATTATCATACCGTGAAAATCTCATACAGTTATAACCCTAGCTGGAAGTATTCATCAGAAGACGAGTTCACTGTGGTCATAAAGGGATGGACATGGTCAGCAAGAACACTCAGGTTGGATGTAGCATTTAAAATATGCTCAGTTAGCACTAAAGGGCCCAAAGTGTGCCAAGAAAATATCCCTTACACCAACTGAACTGTTGATACAAGGCAGGATGATCCATGATTTCATGTTGTTTACTCCAAATTCTGACCCTCATCTGGATGTCGTAGCAGAAATCCAGACCAGGAAACGTCCTGTCCCAATTTTGGTCGTTTTTTTAGCTGTTTTGCTGTTCATAGCTGACTGGATTAACTCATATAATTGTGTACTATATATACTTTGTTTAAAATATTATATATTACAAAACATGGTTAGACGTCACTTGTAAATAAAGAAAATAGTGAAATATAGTCGCATTAGATGCCAGTTGTGGATTCATGGAGAAATGTGTTTTCTTAGTTGCCAACAACCCTCTACAATGCGAGTAAATCATTTGCCTATGCAACCAAATTTCACGTTGGGCGACTAAAAAATGTCTTTAATTAGCCAATGGCTAGTAAATTGTACGATTTCAGTCGTCTGTGATTTGAGTTAGAGGCAAAAAAAAAAAAAAAGATTAGATTCTGCGTCGTCATGAAAGTTAATCATTTGCACGTGTTTTTAAGCCTTGCCATTTTAAACAAAAGCGTGAAAAAACCCCAGCAAAAGATAACTCGCGTGTGCTGTGAGAAGTTTAGTGTGTGTAGATTTCACATCTGAAGTATACTGAATTGAGCTCTCTTTCACATCTCTCTGAGCCTGAATGGACAATTTCATAGACAGTTTCATCCTAGAGTTGTATCCTACAGTTGAGAGACAAAGCATGTGTGTGGATCCATGCATGTCATGTCTTAAAGTGACACCAGCCTAATATTCCTGCTGCTGTCTGTTTTTAATGTTAAAGTCCCTCCTGTAGTCAATCATTTTATCCTATAAAACTCATCTAAGATCCCCAAAATTAGTTTTTTTCCTGTGAATTATTTTTTCATGCCTTATAGCTTCAGTGTAACTCTACACCCTTGCTTCAGTTACTATACGCATAACCATAATTTACTAAACCGCCTCCACTCAGTCAACTTTACTGAGTAAACGCTGCACAATGGTATCACTCTTAGTCTTAACAACACTCTTTACACTCTTTTTTTTTAAATTATATTTGTCAAATTTTTTAATTTGCATTGTTCTTGACTTGCATGTAAAAGGTGTGGAAAGTAAAACAAAAAATTTACTCTCCAATGGCGACTCGTGTGTCCATAGAGGGTTGACTCATTCTTCTGCTAATCTTCTCCTCCTTGTCATTCAAATGAAGCTGACATTTTATGATGGCATTTCTTTTTCTGTGTTATCTTTAAATGACAAATGACCATGTCGCTCCGCCGATGGTGGAGATAGATGATGCAGAGGGTTGTGTTGTTACTGGCTGTAGATTTGCAGTGAAACAGCTGTAATAGAGAGTAAATATCTGAAATCTCAGCACTATGAAAGCATTGGGCTATTTTCAGGTGTTTTAATGTTTACTCAATATTGAATAAAGTTACGATTGCGTTTACACATGCTTTGTCTGTTTCTTAGTGCTCTTTACCCGGCAGCTCAGTGTACGTTGAGATGTAGGTGCTAAAAGCTTTTAGTGTGAATATGTGCATGTGTGTTTTAGAAAAGTCAGTCCATTAATTGTGTATTTGCGCATAGGTGGGTGTGTGGGTATCATCAGTTACTTTTGTCTTAGGTCTGAACTCTGAAACATACACACGCTAATGCTTCTATCTATTCTTAATTTAATGCATCATTGTTCCGGACAGTTCAGACTGCAGTTCATAACATAATTGCTCAATTTAGTTTTTTATTAAATACATTTTTTACTTTCAGGTTGCTGAATTATTATTATTATTTTCTATTATTATTTATTATATAATATTTACAATTTACAATTTTTTGTGTGTGTGTTTGAAAACATTTTGCGTGATACACATTTTTTTTTTTGGTAATCTAATCTAATATGAGTTTTGGTAAACTCATCAAATTTTGTGTGTCAAAAAATTTAATATATGTTCCACTGGTCTGTTTCTACTAGAATAACAGTTCTCATTCTTTCCAAAAAGGCAATAATGTACTCATGGATTTGTGTAGATACGCCAAGGTATTTTATATTTTTAAAATGTAGTAATTAAATTACAAGGTTGCATAAACAATTTAAAATATTTTAAAATAATTTAAAAAAAAAAGTCATAGTATAGTGCCAAAAATACCTGAGTAATGATTTAATTATTATTACCTTGATTATTTTTGCTCCCTTGTCAACTGTTGCACAGTTGGAACAAGAACAAGCATTACCATTCCTGATTTTATTTTATTTTATTGATTTGCATCTAATTAAATTGTATTATTATTATTATTATTATTTTAAACATTTAATGTTTCAATTATCAGTCAGTTTTGTTAAAAGTGAATGTTGACCACAACTGTCGAGCAAGACTCTCACACAGTCATATAACTTCAGAAGACGTAGGCCTATATTATAGTGCTAACATTGTACACAGTACTTTTTATGTCAGTGTCAATATCAAGTAGGGCTGTAAACGATTAATCACGATTAATCGAATCCAAAATGAAAGTTTGTGTTTACATAATATATGTGTGTGTATTGTGTATAATTATTTTGTATATATAAATACACACACATGCATTTATATATTTAAGAAATATGTGTTATTTATATATAAAATAGTTATATTTATATATAATATAAATCATATAAAAATATATATGCAGTATATAAATGCAAATATTTCTCAAATATATACAAGCATGTGTGTTATTTTTTTATATATACAAAATAATTATACACAATACACACACATGTAAACACAAACTTTTATTTTGGATTCGATTAATCGCGATTAATCGTTTACAGCCTACTATCAATAGGGCTGGGCAAAAAAAAATATTTTTCGATTCATCGATTTTTAAAATGTGGTCGATTCAAAATCGATTCTCAAAGGCCAAAACTAATTTTTTCCCATATATATTTATACCTATCACCCAAAGGCCAGTGTTAGTTTTCCTACAGTGTTCAGGCTTGCAGTCTCCATGTTACAGCGAATGCTGTGAGATTTTATGTTAGTTTTATCTTAAACATAAAATTACCTGATCCTGATTGATCAAGGCATTGCTGTTCTGACTTGTCTAATTTTCAGCATAATTTTTTCATCTTGCATCAAAATCCTGTCTATTCATTGTATGCATTTGAAGGTGGGTTTTAATGTACCCAAGAGTACCTAAAATAAAAAGAGTTTAATATACAGGTTTGTGGCGCTATTTCTTTTTATTAATTAACCACTCGTAAACTTATGTTCACCAGTTAAAAATAAATATAGTATTTGTATTAAATCTATATTCATTGAGTTAAATCGGGAATCGAAATCGAATTTAGAATCGAGAATCGAAATCGAGAATCGAAATCGAGAATCGAAATCGAGAATCGAGAATCGAGATTCGAAATCGAGAATCGAAATCGAGAATCGAAATCGAGAATCGAAATCGAGAATCGAAATCGAGAATCGAAATCGAGAATCGAAATCGAAATCGAGAATCGAAATCGAATCGAATTCAGAGCTTGCGAATCGAAAATCGAATCGTATTGGAACATCTGAATCGATATCGAGCCCTACTATCAAGGTTATATAGAATTCAAAATGGCAGCATACTTTCATATTCCATGAAATAAATAAAGACATACAGGTTTGGAACAACATGAGGGTGAGTAAATGATGACAGAAGTTTTATTTTAGGCTGCACTATCCCTTTAAGTACGACGAGCTGAGCACCTTCACGTCTGCGTGTTTGTGTACAGAACGTTCCTGGCCTAAGACAGCATTTTCTTACCTTCTTCCACTCTCTATCCATCTCTCTTCTGCTGAATCTCATTGTGTTAAGAGCTTTAGGAGCTGCAGGCAGATATACAGCTCTGATCTCCGGACGTTTGATCGCTTCATTCAGGTTTGGCCCAGTTAGCAAGTGTTGCTGCTGCTTAGGGAGGCATTTCTGTCAGAACCGGGCTTTCTTTATCATTCGGCTCCTTAAACATCCACTCTTACCTGCCAACAGCCGAGCAGCCCACTGCCAGAGCGAAAGACAGGATGAGAGTTTAGAAGAGTAGTGATTAAAGTCGAAATTGAGCCTGTTTACTTTCTTAAAGTGATATTTCATCCCAAAATAAAGATTCTGTCATCATTTACTCGTGCTCATGTCATTCCAACACATATGCATCTATCTTGAAACGTATTTTTGAATCGTAAATCGTTGATTTTGGTCAATAATCGGTTTTAAGAAACTAATTTGAGAAACGATAATATAAAAAATGCAGAATTTAATCAAATTATTCAATGTGAATCGTTCTGAATTTGCTAAAAACTTTATTGAATCGAATTGAAAACCTGTGAATCGAATCGATTCGCTGTCTACCCAAAGATTCACTGCCCTACTTTTTTAATAATATTCTGGTCAATCATGTTAGTATAATCAATGTGAATGATGACTGGGCCTTTAAAGCGGCAAAAAAATGATAAATAGTAAATAGTACAGCTCTTCGGAAGTCACACAATAACAGTTTCTGGAGTTAACTAAATGCTGGAAAAACAGAAAAACTTCTAGAAGTGTTCTATAATGAAATAATATATTTATTTTTAAACATTATATTATTAAATGCTAATAGAATAGCTGGGTTCAGTCATTCTTATCAAGTAAATAAGACACACACACACACACACACGCAGGATTTCTTTGGGGGCTATTCTAGGCTGTGTAACACAGATAAGGGTTATTTCTGACCCCGGGCCGTGGTTGCAAATCTCTGACCATTAGGCGCTAGCAGATAAAGCTGTTATAGGGTTTGTGTGACACTGCTGAAATTCCCCAGTAATGTTCTCCATCTGTTTCCCAAACACTGGATGTTAAAACACCTCATGACTGCGGATGTGCTCTAGCAGATAATAACGCTTTTTAAGAAATGTCACTGTCTTTTTTTTACGTGTTGACATATTTCCTCTTAAAACTAGATGAGTGCATTATATGACATCAAGGCTAATAGATGTGCAGTAAAAGCCACAAACTCCAATTTTGGCGTAATTTAAGTCTTTAAAGTTGTCATTTGGAAGCCTTTACAACTATTATTATTATTATAATAAAAAATGTTACCCTTGGGAAAAAGTGCAAGATTGACGGCTCCCGGGACATTCAAGGTCACAAGGTCACAGTCAAAATATAAAGCAATTATATTAATTGTAATTCATGATCACCTCTGCCGTAGGAAACACTGTCAGTTTTCTGGTGCAGAATCACACGCAAATGCTAATAACTCCTAAAAAGTCTGCTGTGTGTCTGAAAAAACTATTTCAGTCTTTATACATCTGTTTTGATTAAATGTCTTTGACTTTTAGTCTTTGACTGCCCTAATTAATATATATTTTTAAGATGTTATGACAAAATTCTAATGTGTTTGTAACATTGTCCAAGTTTTTTTTTTTTTTTTTTTATAATTTTTATAATTATTATTCTATTCTATCTTTTTGATTCTATTCTATTCTATTCTATTCTATTCTATTCTATTCTATTCCAGTCCAGTCCAGTCAATTCCATTCCATTCCATTCCATTCTATTCTATTCTATTCTATTCTATTCTATTCTATTCTATTCTATTCTATTCTATTCCAGTCCAGTCCAGTCCAGTCCAGTCAATTCCATTCCATTCCATTCCATTCCATTCCATTCCATTCCATTCTATTCCAGTCCAATCAATTCCATTCCAATCCATTCCATTCCATTCCATTTCATTCTATTCTATTCTATTCTATTCTATTCTATTCTATTCTATTCTATTCTATTCTATTCTATTCTATTCCAGTCCAGTCCAGTCCAGTCCAGTCAATTCCATTCCATTCCATTCCATTCCATTCCATTCCATTCTATTCTATTCCAGTCCAATCAATTCCATTCCAATCCATTCCATTCCATTCCATTTCATTCTATTCTATTCTATTCTATTCTATTCTATTCTATTCTATTCTATTCTATTCTATTCTATTCTATTCTATTCTATTCTATATATTAGTACCGGGACATCAGTCATAGAGGGCCATATTAAAAAAGCGTCTGGCAAAATGAGTAAATATTAACAAAGTCAGTAGCAGGCACAGATACACACCATGTGGTGACTGTTGCGATACTCTTTTTTTTAGTGTGCTATGATTAGGAATCCACACATTCTATCGTCTCTCACTATATAGGACAGGTAGTGTGTGATCTGGGATTTAGCCATGATGTGATGTTGATTATTCCTGATGTGCATTGCTGTGTTAACCAGTGCTGTCTGTGTGTGACAGGATGATACACTGGGCCGGGCGTATAGAGAAGGAACTGGAGAAGGTGCTGCAGCTGGTCACCGGAGGCCAACAAATGAAAGGAGTAAGTTGAACATCTTTAACCTGTTAGACCGTACTACAAATCTCCTTATATAATATCTAGTTATATAATATTCTTTAATATAAAGAAATTCTGGAGTTACAGAGTTACTGGGGCATCTCTCTTCTGTACATCAGTGTGGAAGCGACCATAATAATCACACTATATTGTTTATCTTTGTTGTGGTGCCTTAGGAAGAAGCTTTAACTTGTTTATGATGTTATGATAACAGTGGTTGCATAAGATGATTACAGTAATAGCAGTGTTTTTGTGTGTGTGTGTGTAGTCGTTTCAATAGAGACATTTCATAACAATAATTTTCTGTTGACAGCGGTCACAGTCTTGGGCAGTAAGCAATAATTTTACGGTAGTTTCTGAAAGCTTGACATATACTGTATATTTCATATTGAATATTTTCACACGAATGTTTCACTAGTTAAATGACTATTAAGTATATTTTATTAAATGGCATACATTTTTTTTGTGAGACCATGAAAAGGCATTATTGTATTTGATGCATTTTTTGTTCATTACAAATTACAGTACGTTCATAATTTTAGTGATAAAAAATTTAAAAAAAAAAATTATATGATATATTTTGGTCTCATATTTATATATAGCCCTTTTAAATATTTATTTCAATATTAATAAATTATTTAAAGTGAAGTAAATTGTCTTTGGCTATTTCCATTTCCAAGCTGTGGGAGTTTTTGTTTGTTTGCTGTTTATTTATCTCAGCAATATATATATTTAATGCAGAGTAAGTGATTGGGAGGATGAACATTCTCAGTTTTTGGAAAGTATATTTTAATTTGTCCATCCGTGTGTGTGTTTTAGAAAATCAGTTTATGACACTGAATGCATGCAAGTGTGTGTTTGCACTCTCGGTAGCCGGAGGTTGCTGAGTCTGTGGTCTGAGTGTGTGTGTGCAGTGAGTCTGTGAAAGCGCATTTATCTCCGGCCCAAACAGGAGTCGTCACAGGGAGTGCTAAATGGCCCAGCATGTGCAGAAAAAGCCATTTTCTAAATGGATGCCTTTCCCTATATGTGCGTCTGATAGAAATCTTCCCTGGGCTACGGCGGCCCGCTAACAAGATTGCTTTCCTTCGTCACTCTCTCTTTCCTTTTCATGCCCAGTTTATTCCGATATTCTTTTCCCACCCTTTCTGAAAAAAAAAAAGTCTTGCAAATGAATTCTAAGCATTTTTCAGCTTCTCAAAGTTATTTTTGAGAAAGTAAATAGAATGGACTGGCCGCATTCAGCGTGCCACAATCTTGAATACATATTTGGATATTTTGCTTGAAAAATTGGTGGGTTGGAAATACAGTATTTGGGGGAAAAGAACAAGTCAGAAAGATCACTATCTTAACACAAGCTGAACATTAATACTTAACCATAAGGTAAAGTCAGATAGTAGATGTTATTGTGTTTAGATAAACCCAGTAAACATGGTTAGGAGTTGTGAAAGAATGATATGATGTATGATAGTGGTATATCTGATGACATTTGGTCATTTTGAGATGATTTAGTTGGATGATTTGAGAGGTTTGGCTGAATATGAACTTCAGAGTTCCCCTTTTTTTTTAAATATTATTATTTTTGGTTGATTTTTGAGTAAATATATAGTGCGGTGTTAAACTCTTGATATTTAAATCGGGAATGTCATTCCTTTAAAAATGAAAATGAATGGAAAGCCCATGCCACATGAGATTACTTTTTTTATGCAAGTATATTGATCATTTTACTGGTCGTATCTTAAATGTATATATTTTATACCGTTCTGATGGTTTCACTATTCTGTATAATTACATTTTATGAAATTATTTGTTAATATTTAAATATGAGACCATTAAAATGCATTTTTTTTATTTAATGCAATTATTTTTTCATTATAGATTACATTAAAACATAATTTGAATTAAAAAAATAATTAAATGTGGTATCAGACATTCTTGTGTATATATATATATATATACAGTATATGTTCATAGATTTTTTTTCACACACACACACACACACACACACACACACACACACACACACACACACACACACACACACACACACACACACACACACACACACACACACACACACACACACACACACACACACACACACACACACACACACACACACACACACACACACACACACACACACATACTGCTTGTCATGGTTTTACAGTGAGATTTTGTTTGCAATTCTGAAATTTTTCACAGACCTCCGGGCTGTTCGTGAGAGGAACCCGATTTGAGAAAGACTGTTGTAAATAATGTTGTCAGGTTGATTCAGCCATAATATTTTGTAACTAAAAAAAACAGTAAATTTAGATGTTTCCAAATTAAGCACATGTTTAGGTTTCTTGACAAAACATTTTTGCTGTATATGTATTTGCTGGTAAGCTATGGAATTATATCAACTAAATAATTTCGATTAAAGAGATTCAGCTGACAAAAGAGTTTGGGAACCCCTGAGATAGATGAACATCCTTTCAGTTGCATCACTTCCATCTTGATTTACTTTGCTTCACGAAATTAAATAGAATGGACCTTGAAAGCGCTACTCCTTTTCTTTCTTCCTTCCTTTCTTTCTCCGGTTCTATTTCTGTCTCTCTCTGTGTCTTTAGTCAGGGATGTTAGATAAGCAGTCGTACAGCTTTACTCCCACACACACTCCCTAACAAACTACACAGTTCAGTAGCACGGATATAAATAGAACACACTCGTGTGCAACTCTGGGCGCCTCTTCAAGGTTATGACAGCTCATGTTGGGCCAGTCATCTGCATATTTTATGCCTTGTCCTAAGTTTATCTGTTTCTTGGTAAATTCTTTTTTCCCCTCTGAAGCCAGATGTGCGTGTTTGTTGGGTACAGTATTTGGACACCTGGACTGTTGTGTGTATTGTGTAAAAGACAGAAATAGGCAATGAGACAAGAAAGGAAAGTGTCTCTGAATGCACACTATTTTCTGATTCAGAAAGAAGTAACTATGCTTGTCCTGAAGTAAAAATACTTAAGCAGACGTTGTGAAATCTGTTCAAATGCCACCAGAAATGTTTTATTTTTGCATTGTTTTTTTAATAATAATATCTGAACATCCTTAAAACAAGTTATTTTACTTCAGAAGCAAAATTGTGTCTGATAATATACCTTGAATAAGTTTATATTTCTTTTAATCATAAACCTCACAAAATGTTGTTATATTTATAGATTTTTGTTGTGTTTATGCAATTTTCTTATGCAGTTTTGTGATCTTATTTTAAGGATGTTTCGATGAAAATTGATATGCACATTTGCATGATATTTTGAATGTGTAGGTTATATTGCAAATTAACCTAGCATGATATGCTTGTCATGATTGCAATATGTATTTCATTGTAACGACTAATCAGTATTTCAGTTAACTGATGTAATGCAGAGAACTTGCACCTGTGGTGTGTTCATACAAGAAACGTTATCGCATCACACATTGCTGTCATATTACTCAGAAGTTTATCGCGTGTTGCAGTTTTTCTACATATCATGCAGCCCTAGTAGTAATACTGTATATGGATTGATAAATAAAAGAACAAATGTTGATTGATAAATGGAAATGTAAAAAGTAAAAGCAACATGCTTAAGCTCAGTGAGGCAGGATATGATATCATTCTTTCTCTTTGTCCTGCAGACAGCAGTTAGTGTTTTGAATGACTTAATTAGGATAAAGTCAGGAATCATATTGGAGTAATGTGAACCGTCTAGAGCGACGCTAGAAAGCTGACCTCCGTGACCTTTGATCTCTGTCTGCTTTCTGCTGGAGACCATGCATAATTCAAACTGATGGGTCACAGCTAGTAATGCTGGATCTGCTACTGATGTCCCCTACAGATATACAGCAACTTCACAAGTCTGAAGTCAGTATGATGTGTTTTGTCACATGTTATGTAATAGATTCGATTTAATCTATTTAATGTCACACCATCGTGAAAGCACCGAAATATCAGACCTTAAATGGGTTCACTTTCGAATGGGAACTTACACTGTGTGAAAAAAGAAGTGTGAAGTCTGCACACTGAAAATAGCTGCTCCAAATGAATTTATTAACTTCCCCTAGAGGACACTTTGGGGAATGCCTCCAGGATGACCGGTGTCTGAAGCATGTGTGAAAACACAACAATGAACTTGACATTGTGCAGTGCGAGTTCCCATTTTAAAGGGAACGTCTTGGTTTACACGTCTAACTATGGTTTCCTAAGAAGGACACTTTGTAAGTCCTAAGTCCCCTAGAGGACACTTTGGGGAATGCCTCCAGCATGACCGGTGTCTGAAGCATGTGTGAAAACACAACAATGAACTTGACATTGTGCAGTGCGAGTTCCCATTTTAAAGGGAACGTCTTGGTTTACACGTGTAACTATGGTTCCCTAAGAAGGGGAACGAGACGCTGCGTCTTCTTGCCATGCTTCAGGTATTCCTATCTACGTCCCCTTTAGACAAAGAAGTGTATGACGTGTTTTACTGGTGCCTCTGTTATACTCACAGTTGCACCAGTAGTATGTCATAGGCTGTCGCCGGCCAATGTCACGTTAATTGTCGTGTTTTCACACATGCTTCAGACACCGGTCATGCTGGAGGCATTCCCCAAAGTGTCCTCTAGGGGACGCAGTGCGAATTCCCATTAGAAAGGGAACCATTGTTAGATTCGTAACCTAAGACATTTCAGAAACATGGCAATACTAGCAGAATACTACATACTGGAGAAAATGAAGAATGAACTGGTGTGACATCATTTCAAACAACTCATCAAGGCCAAAACAACTTGCCAAAGTGAACTTTCCGAAAAAGTTCACTCCAGCTGGTTTATTCCTGTGGCTCTGAGGCACCGCCTTTTTGACATGGAAATCTTCTCTGGTTGATTTCTTCTGCTCCGATATTGAGGTCAGACGTGAGTAAAAACATGAACACACTGGAGAGCTGCTTTATTGTAGAAATAAAAGTTGTAATTCTAAAGGAAAACGACACTGACACTGTTTAATACTGTAAAGCTGCTGGTAATAAAGAAATCTATCATATAAAGGGCTATATAAATAAACTTGGCATGATTTTATTGGAGTGCTGAATTGCAGAGCTGGTGCACACATATCCACATCGCTATGATCATATGCTTTCTTAACTGCTGCTTGTCATTCTTGCTGTGTGTTAATTTTGTTGGAACACATTTTTGTTGTTGTTATTTTTACATATTTACATATTCAAATTAACGCTGCTCTTAGGACACCATTGGGATGTTCATTAAAAGTTTAAAGGAACCGTATGTAAGAAATGTATTTCAATTAATCATAAAATGGCCCTGATATGTCAGTAGACATTAAGAAATCATGTTCATTTCAAATACTTATATCACTGACAACAGTAGTCCGGCCAGGATATTGTGATTTAAAAGTGAAGTTGCAGTCCTCAACTGATGTTGATGTTGTCATGTGGTGTTTTGGCCTGATGCGCCACCCTCCACCTATCTACCAATCACAAAGTCAGTAGTGTTTCGGCATCCGGGTTGCCAGCTCTGTTCCAGTCTTGCCATTGGAAGCTCCTTGTAGCAGCCGACGTTCCTGCAGCCTATCTGGCAACCTCGAGTCAGGATACACCGCCCTACAGTAATTTGAAAGTGATTGCAGTACCAGTTTTGGCCACAATCTTACATACGGTTCCTTTAACGCTGCAAAGGTATTTCCAACTGCTTTTTACCCTTAAGTGAAGAAAGAAAAATGACTTTGCTCTGAGTATATCAGGGCTTTAAAAAACAAATACATTAGCCATTGACCAAGGCCTCCAGCTCATTACCTATAGTGCTGCTGAAGCGTCTACCACATCAGCTCACATAGTCTGAGGTTTTGTAAACACAAGCACAAACTTGAGTGAGTGTGACTTGATTATAATAGCTTGACGCTACAGCACCAACATAGATTTGATTAGCATGTGGCAAATCCACCCAGCACCCGCCGATAAAGATGCAATTTGATTGCCATGTTTGCTTAAGTTTCAGATGTTTGTCCTGAGAAAAGACCCTAGTAATCGCACGTACGTCTCCGGGAGATGCAAAACATTTTTTTCAAGAAAATGCAAATAATCTGAACTGCTTTCCACATTCATTTTATAGCTCTATACTCCTATTGTATGAAAACTCTTAAAAACGGTTAGTGCTATTTCTCAAAAGGCACTTAGGAGAAACATCTGAGGGAAAAGTTGATACTTAAAACATTTCCAAGAAATCTCCTGAAAGAGCGACTTCTCAGCAATTATAATTTCCTCTGGACAGGTTTCAATTCTAAAGCTGTATGATGCAGGTGTATATGCATGTGGGCGATCTGTTCTCGGTGGTCTTATAATCATGGCTTCAGGCTCCAGCTGACAGCAGCACTTTGAAATCATTTTTTATACATGAATTGCACACACACACACACACACACACACACACACACACACACACACACACACACACACACACACACACACACACACACACACACACACACACACACACACACACAGAGGCTGCAGATGTGATTGCTGATCAGTGTTTGGTTTAATTAAGTTTCTGATTTAATTGCACTTAGCACTGAGGTCAACATTAAATCACATTTGACTGAATGATTCGTCATTGTACGTTATTCCATATACTCAAAAGTTTGGGGTCTGTAAGATTATTTTTTAATTGATCAAAAGTAAACACAGTGAAGTGTTTCCAAGAGAAACAACAGTAGAGACATTTGGATCACAAAACCAGTCACGAGTTGCACGGGTATATTTGTGGCAATAGCCAACAATATATTGTATGGGTCAAAATGATAGATTTTTATTTTATGCCAAAAATCTTTAGGATATTAAGTAAAGATCATGTTCCATGAAGATATTTTGTAAATCTCCTACCGTAAATATATAAATTTATATATAAAATATATAAATATTTTGTGAGTGAATGCAGCACAATCGTGAACATAAATGCACAACTTTATTAAAGGAGATTTTCTCAATGTTTCCATTTTTTTTACCCTCAGATTCCAGATTTTCAATAGTTGTATCTCGGTCAAATATTGTCCTATCCTAACAAACCATACATCAATGGAACGCTTATTTATTCAGCTTCCGTATGATATATAAATCTCAATTATTATTTTTTTACCCATGTGACTGGTCTTGTGGTCCAAGGTCACATGTATAATGTTACAAAAATATTTATATTTCAAATAAATGCTGACAAAAAAGAAAAGAAAAAAAGAGACAGTCTAAATCCAGAAGGACTTTGCTTTTAAAACAGCTTTCGTCCAGGTACACTTGCACATAGTTTTTCAGGTAGCTTTGCAGGAAGGTTTCTTCAAGCATCTTGGAGACGTTGCCATAGTTCTTCTGGATTTAGTCTGTCTCAGTTTTTTCTTTTTCTTCATGTAATCCCAGACAAACTCGATGATGGTGAGATCAGATCATAGCGGCTGTACATACAAAAATCTCACTGGATTATTCAATTAATGGCAAAAGAAATGTTTGGAAATGTAAACTGATATTTCCAACTGACACGCTTCAGCAAAATATTGAAATAACTGTTTTAAAACCATTTTTTTTTGGTGAAAATACTAACGGACCTAAGACACAGTACTATATGTATGTGTATATATATATATATATATATATATATATATATATATATATATATATATATATATATATATACAGTATACAGCGTTTAGTTGATCCTGGTAAGCGCTCATTATCACAGTTGTAAACACAACAGCTTTCTTCTTCCCCGAGGGGGTTTGGCGTCATGACGGCTTTGTTTCCAGGCGGACCGTTAAAGAACGCAACTCTCGGACATCCTGTAGAATTCAAACAATCAGACGACGACTCCGAAAATCCTGAAGTGTTTCCAGTTAAATGTGCCATATGCATCAGACGTTCAGCCAGCGGTCCGTCTGGGGCTGAGACTACCATTTTAATTCAGTTAACCCAAACCCAATACACACACAGATTTAAATGTGTTATGAATGTCTGCGATGACATTTCATGTTTCATCACTGCATCCTAGTAACTTATGAGAAATATACACACATCTTCCCCTCTTTTTGCTTCTCAAAAGAAAATAATAGGACATTTTTTTTTTACACTAAACTATCAATGTGTTGTTCTATTTTCTGTCTCAGCCTTAAGCCAAAAAGAGAGAGAGAAAAAAAATCACATAATATCATAATCATGCCAACAGCACTTTTCCATCCTTCAGTGATAAACCCTAAAGCAAATCCGGTGAGGTTCACCCATCAGTGTGTCACTCTTAGAAGAAAAGGCTCTATAAGGTTCTGTCAGGTGCTTCATTTTTAAAACCTTTTAGGGGTTTTCATTTTATGGATTTAAAATTGAAATAAACTGTTAAACATGGAAGTATTATGCAATCATTTAAGACATTTCCTCTTATGTATCCTTTTGGGCATAAAGGGTTCTTTAAGGTTGAACCCCGACTGAGACTAGTGTGTTGTGTATGTTGAGTTTGCAGGGGTTGACATTGACTCATTACCCTTGGGAATGTAAAATCACAAACGAGATCTCTTTAATATCTCATTTGTTTTGCCCAGACTGCAGTGAGATTACATAGAGAGCAAATGGAGATGAAATCTCTAAGATATTTTCTCTTGAGACCCCAGTAATCTCAATGTGTGTCCTCTTTAGAAGAGAACAACAGTGTGCTCAGATTTAAATGCCATCTCAAACATTTTAAGTTCTTCAAAACATTTTAGCAGTTAAATCTGCCTAGTTAAATACAAATGTGATGCTTGTTGAATTTTTTTCGTGATCGTTTTGTCACTCCTGCATTGTGTGGTCTCCAGTTTGCTTGCATGTAGAAAATAAATGTTGTGTTAAATAAATGTGTTTTCGGCGTGAGACACAGGAAGAGACAATCCTCTGCATTTCCTTAAGTGGAGGCAATATTGTATATTGGCTGAAAATTGGATTATTGTGCTTTCAGTGCATCTCCCTCACAGACTGAAGCGTTGGTGTTTGGCTCACACAGCAGCATCATATTAATATTCCTCTGTCATGTTACATTTTTTTCTCTGCAAATTTCAGCAGCTTATTGGACAGGCTCCATTCCAACTTTTTGTAAATCTTTTTTTTAATATATATATAGTGTGTATTTATTTTATTTTTTTACATTATACTTCAAGAAATGTAACATTTAAAGGGATAGTTCACCCTAAAATGAAGTAATCGTTTACTCACCCTGGTGTTGTTCTAACCCCGAATTTCCACCAGATACGTTATGGCTGCGTTACGGCTCCGGCACGGCGGCGGAGTCAATCGGTTTCCATTAAAGTCAATGTGTGTATTTCCACTGAATGCAGAACAGCTGCGTTCCGACTCCGGCGATCCGCAGCCCTCCGGAGTTGATACGCAGAGCTTCTATTTTTGCCGGATGCCGGAGAGCTCCGCAGCACTACAGGGCAGAGTGCGCAGGACAGGAAGTCGAGCAAAAAACAGAACAAACCAAAACAAAATAAAATATCCGTTTAATTTTCAAAATAAAATACACCGTGATCATGGCGGATCATATTTGGCGGAAAAAATGATGATCATTGCGGAAAACTGTTCCTGGTTTGGTGGTTCTGTTTATCGAAACTACATATCGCGCGATCACACGTGAATTAGCGAGATCTCGTTGGTCCTCGGCCGCAGCCGTTCTGCAACAAATCCGGACCTGGTGGGTATTGACGGACGACGGAACACGGAGCTGTCACGCAGCTGAGCCGTTCTGCAGCCGTTCCGCATCTGGTGGAAATTGGGGGTAATGCAGTACGCCCTTGCACCACAAAAGGAGAAATAAATAAAAAATTGTCACGTTATATAATGATGGCAGTGAATAGCAACCAGCATGAAGCTTAATAAAAGATGCAAAAGTATCACAGAATAGTCCTTGTCATATTGGTGTGTTCTGGCTTGGTAAAAACAAACAAATTGAATGTTATTTAATGAAAATCCTGACCTTGGCCGTTGGTCTTGTGCACGGCTGTGTGTGTTCATGAGACTATATTAGCACAGGATCAGAACCAACACCAGGGTGAGTAAATTATGACTTTATTTTCATTAAAGGGGTGGTTGATTATGATTTCACTTTTCTAACTTTAGTTAGTGTGTAATGTTGTGTTTGAGCATAAACAACATCTGCAAAGTTACAACGCTCAAAGTTCAAAGCAAAGGCAGATATTTTATTTTAAAGACATTGCGTTTTAAGGACTACAACAAACAGCTGGTAGGGACTACACAAGCTTTCTCCCGCGCTAGTGACATCACACACCCTTGAATTTACATAAACCCCTCCTCCTGAACACGCTTTATAGATTATCATGACAGAATATGCTAATCAATGACTAGAAGATAACTACACATAAGCTACATAAATTCATCAACTTATCATTCAGAAATGTTGTCACTTTTTCTTGAGTCTCTCTATCTTTGTCTGACTCTCGTTTGAACATAAGAGGCTAAAAGTTTTTAAAATTGTCAGTCAGTGCATGTCTAATCGAAGCTGCTGAGAACGAGCTCTTGAAGCTCCGCCCCCTATGAGCAGCAGCTCATTTGCATTTAAAGGGACAGACACAAAAACGGTGCATTTTTGCTCAAAAAGTGACAATTTTAACATGCTATATAAAAATATCTATTTTTGAGCTAAAACGTCACATACACACTCTGGGGACATCAAAGACTTATTGTACATCTTGTGAAAAGGGCATTACACCACCCCTTTAAATTCCCCAATGTTCAGAATCTACCAGACAGTGAAGTGATGATGTCATCGTGACATTTGCATGCTATGCTATGATTGGTCTTCCAAATTGTTATTTGTCTTCTTTTTCTTTTTCTGCATCTCTATTGAC
>NC_136886.1:3795042-3857542 GCF_949152265.1 Phoxinus phoxinus
CCTTTATTTAGCTCACAAATGTTGTCAAGTGCAGCAGTCCAGTGAACGTATTTGGTGATGTGCATATTTCATTATATTTTATTTTAGAAATAAAAAAAAGATGTATGTTATACATAAATAATAGTGCAGATTAGTGGTCATTATATATATATTTTTCAATATTTCATCGTCATCTCTACTCTTTTTTTCCCTTTATAGTCTCTTTTCTATACTTTTTTTACAGTCTCATGACTTTGGTTGAATCTCAAGTTGCAGTGGACTCTATAGATTTGTCATTTCTTCAGTGTAAACTCTGACTGTGTTTGGGGCTTACTGCAGGGCTTTGGCTCTTGATGAATTATGTATCTGTAGCTGGACTGGTCTGTTATGGCAGGGTGTGTGTGTGTGTGTGTGTGTGTAGCTGGACCGTTCTCAGGCAGGGATAAAGCCGTTTGTATTGGATAGGATTTGCCCCAGAATGCTATGGGCAAATCTCTGATTGAGCTGTATAATGGTGTGTGTGTGTTTGGGAGCATGTGTGTTTGTATGTCAGTGGTAATAATTAATTTAACAGATGTTTTCTTTGAGTGCACCTTTAAACCGGTTGAGTTGATGTGGAGCAACATGAGGTGCACATTCATCAGGATTGAGGTTTTGCCACAAATCTACTACATATGTGACATCATGGGCATTACCAGATAAATTAAGTTCATTCCTCAGTTTGTAAAAATATTGTTTTTACACAAATGCACTTTCATGGAAGTCTATGGGGGCATAACATTGCACGCTATTTCAAAGTAATAGCCACAACACATTACATATTTCTGACAATAGTCTGGTAGAATCTCTTCAAGTTACATTCCTTATTACAGTTCGGATCATATTATGGTTTTTGAGTCACGGATCAATAATTTTTCTGAAAATTGTGTGGGGATGGGGCAAATATAACTTTGCTTTTCTTTTATTATTTAAAGAACACTGAGTACTTCGATACCACAGCTAAAAAAAATTAATAAGAACAAATAAACTAAATGTAAGGATAGATAATACAATAGAAGAAAGATACAAATGAAATGAGGAGTGCTTTAAGTTTTTCAGATACCGTAGGTCTAACAGTTTTCAGGTACAGAAACTGAATAATCAAATGTAACATAACACCGCAAAGTATACAGCTTTTAGTCATGGCTTGAATGACCCATTCAGCACAGTCCTGTGAAGTGTTACGGTGTGTTCTTCATATGTCAGACCGGTTTAAGCAAACAATAGCAGCGTAGATGCACGTTACACATGATAGTAGATTGAAATGGGATTTGTTTAGTAAGGAGGATTGTAAATTACTCTGATTGATGATGGTCAGTAACCTTAATGAATGACAATCAAATTAAGTACTTGTTTGACCAACACAAATGAGTGGTTTTGAAGCTATAAGTAGGACTGCATGACAAATGAAATGGCCTTAGTTGTAAGTCGCTTTGGATAAAAGCGTCTGCTAAATGACTAAATGTAAATAAAACATTCACTACTAGGCTTAAGATATATAATCAGTTTAGATGGAAAGGATCTCAAGCTGACCAGCTGAAGACGTTACTGTAGCTTTACCCATTAAAGGAACACGCCGTCTTTTTGGGACTTTAGCTTATTCACCGTATCCCCCAGAGTTAGATAAGTCCATACATAACCTTTTCATCTCCGTGCGTGCCGTAACTATGTCTGACGCGACCACCGCTAGCCTAGCTTAGCAGAAAGACTGGAGGTAAATGGCTCCAGCTAGCATATTGCTCCCAATAAGTGACAAAATAACGCCAACATTTTCCTATTTACATGTTGTGATTTGTATAGTCACAGCGTGTACAAATAACAAGGCCACATTAGACACAGCCATCTTCTAACCGTGTACATACTGGGAACTACTCCGCCCAAGTAGCAGTGTTTCGCCTTCTGAGAATATTGTTCCCAGTATGTATATGGTTAGAAGATGGCTGTGTCTCATGTGGCCTTGTTATTTATAAACACTTACAATAGGCTTAATAAAAATCACATTAAAAATCACAATTATTATTTTATACTGAATTTGATATTGAATTGGTTAAAAACAGTGGGAATGTGCCCAATGCAAAATCAAGTGGATAGATATATATAGATATAATAGATATACCTCAAAGAGTTGTGTATTAGTTCTTGTATATGGTTACCCCCCCCCCCAAAAAAATAAAATAAATAAATAAATAATTAGTTTAGCCCTAAAAGAATGTTTTTTTATTTCAAAATTAATTATTTTTTAATTTTTTAAAAATATTTTTGCACTCCCCAACATAATCACTCCACTCATTCCAAATATAGCTATTCAAGTCATCAGCTGAACATCCCGGTATTTATTCACATGGCAGTGTCAGTGTTTTCCAGTGTCAGGCACCCCTATAGTTGTAAGTGCTTTTTAGTTAGCTGAAAACTCACTTTTAACACATAGTAACACATATTTCAATTCACTCTTCACTTCCACTACATTATGGAGAGAAAATGCACAAATTAAGCTCATTAACACTGTGAAGTGTGAAGCATGTGGCAGACTGTATGTATGTGACACTACTTCATTTACAGTTTGCACTCATCATCATTGCTTGTTGCACAGTACACACATTGTCTTCTGAGCTAGTTCCTTGTTATACTGTATATCCGCTAGTCTTTTCTAGCTAAAAGCTGTTACTCTCTCCTCTTACCATACATGAGCTCTTCTTTTTCCTTTACCGTCTTTTTTCACTTGTTCTGTCTCGCAGCTGCGGTGAAATCCTTGCAGTTTTGTCTAGAAGGCGGCATGAATTCTCCCTGATTCTGCCTCTCTCTGTCAGGTCCTTTGTCCCGCTGCAATTATCATAGTGATGGAAATGAAAGACACAAAAGAAGGAACATGATTTTCAATACGCAGCTTTTCGAAGGCTTTTGTTCGTTTTCTAATGTGACTGAAAGCTAAAACAGAAAAGGGGAAAACACAGGAGACACGTTTGTTTTGTAAAACGTTAACATGTGAGATGTATCTTTTGCATTACGGGAATGTTCAGCTGCCATCTTTCTCTCCCTGTTCCTCTTCCAGACAGGCTAAGTTTAGTGCTTTTGTGGAATTTGTGACAGGCACAAACTTTCCTTGAGTCTAAACGGATCAGACACACTCAATCGTGTCGGTTTTCTGCATCCTTTTAGGGTTGACTGCTAGTTTAAAGGAATTTTCCGGGCTCAAAACAAACTCTGCGGACAGAATATGTTACGTATTGTTGATTACCTCACATGTAATCACTTTGACTAGTCCTTTATTTTTCAAAGGTGAACAAAAATCACATTTAGAGTAATGCACTTAGAGTGGAAGTCAATGAGGCGAGAGGGTTTAAATCTTTTAGCGGTGGAACTTTTGTTCTGGTTCAATGAGCTTCTAGATATGCATTACCAACCAACATCATGTAAGCAGGATTATCAGATTTACATGATCAATGAAGTAGGGGAAGAAATATCACTTTACACAGACACGGTTAGTAAGTGATTTTAACATTTAGGGCCTTATTTTAACGATCTGAAACGCAAGTGTCAAAGCGCAAAGCGCAAGTAACTTTGTGGGCGGATCCCGGCGCTGTTGCAATTTTCCCGGCGGGATAAACGACTCTTGCGCCCGACGCAAATCTAAAATGTGTTGGTCTGAAGTAGCTTCATTATTTATAGGTGTGGTTTGGGCGTAACGTGAAATAAACCAATCAGAGCGTCCTCTCACATTCCCTTTAAGAGCCGGCGCGCTTATTCCACGGCGGATTGCTATTATAACGGCGGATTTGCCAGCGCACGCCAGGAGCGGTTCACAGCCGAGGAAACCGACGTTCTCGTCAGGGCCGTAAAACACAGAGAAGTGACATTGGGGATGATGGGAGAAACCCACCCAAATTAGCTTCGGTTAAACAGGCTTATAATGTCTAAATGTGTAGCCTAATCTAGATTTTTTTTTTAAATCAGATAGATCTTTTTCACATCTTCACGGACACAACAGTGATTTCCCTCGTGTGTTAATATTTTTCCTTGTAATAATGTATGATTTGCAAAAATGAAAACTGCTGCGTCTGTTTATAATTATTAGAGAATCAAAGTGGATGCGCGTTAACACGCTACATAATAGCCAAGCACGCGCCCTTAAAATACCATATCACTAACGCGCAACGCGCCACTGTCTTTAGACTGTTTTTTTCCTGGTCAGTGGCGGAATTGCTTTCTAAAACTGGAAAATAGCACCAGGGGAGTTTTACGCCGGAACACACCTCCTCTTTGCGCTGAACCGCCCCCGCGTGCACAAGTTCATTCCCTAATTTACCGACGTGCGTCTGTGGAGGGAAAAGTCAGCTGTGCGCGGGTGCAGAATAGGAATGATACATGCGTCGGTGTTCAAAGTCAATTGCGCTGGGTGCAAGATAGAGCCCATAGCCTACCTTTCAGATGTTTGGGGTCAGTAAGATTCTTTTTTATGATTTTGAAAGTGTTTTCTGCTCACCAAGGCTTCAACTATTTGATAAAAAATACAGTAAAAACAGCAATATTGTGAAATATATTATTACAATTAGTAAAAAAAAAAAAAAAAAAAAAACGGTTTTCTGTTTGAATATATTTCAAAATATAATTTATTCCTGTGATCAAAGCTGAATTTTCAGCATCATTACTCCAGTCTTCAGTGTCACATGATCCTTCAGAAATCAGTATAATGATGATCTGCTGCTCGAGAAACATTTCTGATTATTGTCAATGTTAAAAACAGTTGTGCTGCTTCATATATATATATATATTGTAGATTCTAAAAATCGTGCTTCCCCCATAATTGTTGAATCACGGAAGCTACACCTGATATTTTGCCAAGAGATTTATTATTTGAACATGTGTCATGTGTCAGACAGAGAGAAACACAGGCATATAAGAAAAAGGCTATATGAGAGAAGGTCTTCATTCTAGATTTCTCTATTCCCCATTATCTATCTTCTCACCTCATCATGCTAGATGTAAATGGTTTCTGGGTTTCTCCTTCCTTACCCCATACTCTCTATGTTTCCTCCTTCCTCTCACCCCCTCATCATGCCTTAATGCTTCTCCGAGTTGGTACAGTAAGATTCAGCTTATATACATCACAGAGAGACTTACAACTTCCTTGTAAGGTAGAAAAACATATTGCTTATGTTTAAAGATGGAATGTCTACCTAATGCACATGGTCAATCCACTATCCACATTAAGAAACTGTTCCTTCAGTGTATACATTAGTGGTGTTTACATTAGTGTTATACAAATGGTACATTTGCATCAGTTGAAACATTCATTCTCCTTGCAAAGAACATACGAACTGTACACATTTGAAGTATCGTCATCATTGGAACATCTCCGCTAAGTGAACATTGCATACCTCTAAGCAAAATATAACTTTACCATAACTCTACTAGCTCTCTGCTCAGCACACATGTACAAACATAGTCTGACTTCACAAAATACATTATGAAATTATAAAGAAAATTAATAAAGAAAAATAATACTAAAAAATAACATTAAACAGTCAATTTTCAGTCTTCATTCCCTCCACTGGAACTACGGCCGTCAGTTCCACACCTTCACTCCACCAGTGGCCACCTAATGAAGCGATAGTGAAGAAAAGGAAAAGCAGACCAAAGAAAGATACGATAGAAAAACAAAATAAACAAAATAAAGATACAATGGAAACAAAAGGAAAACACAAAACGAAAAACACAAAGGAAAAACAAAACAAACAAATAACCCCAACCCATGGTATGTCCCCGTATACTATGTGTCTTTAACGTCTATGTGTAAGCATCCAAAATGTACCCCAATCATCTAAGAAAAGAAAAAACTAATAAGTCTTCACCGATGCCTTGACTCGTTAAGTAAGTACTTAACTACTTCAAGTTCCCGGCTCCAAAATAATAAACAAAAATAAACGTTGATGTTAAAGGATCCTATCCCTTGGGGTTGAAAATCAGTAAACGGGTGTTCATTGTTTGTGAGGTTGTGTTTTGTAAGTAATGTAGCATATGTAAAATCTCCTATTTCACTCCTTATGTCCCATTCTCGGTTTTATCCATTTGTTATCAAAGGAGCATGTCTAAAGTTATCTTTAATTTAAATAATGAATTAATTGATCCCCTGTTATCCAGACCTCTCTTGAGTTAACAAAAACAATCTTCATCTTTAACAACACCATGTCTTGTAATTGTCCAAATGCCATGTCTAATGATCTGCAAAAGTGAAAACTATGGTAGACATATTAATTCACAGATGATTCAGGATCTAAAACTTTAGACAATATTGTCCATAAGGCAACTAACATTATATTTATAAAATAAATTAACAATGTTTGTTTTAGTCTCCACAGAATTAAAGACAATCACCCTCATGGTCTCAGCTAGTTCTTGAAAACTCTCTCCCATCAGCTCTTTTGTAAATAATCTCCTTTCCTCAGGGTGTTCCCCCTGGCATAGTTATATCAAGTTATGACACTTGTCACATCCAAGGAATGCGGTTTCTGGTGATCAGGCATTGGAGAGCTCACATTTTTGGGCAGACTGCTGTAACCCTCAATGATGCTGTTGGCCTAACAAACATCTGCTCAACCATACCCATCTCACATAAACACCCCCCTTCAGGGTTGGTGCCCAGCGGCGGTGACACCCTGCCTAGGAAGTCCTCCGTTGGCCATTAGAGAATCTTGCCGTCTTTGAGAAATCACCTCATGCTCACTGCAACCGCTCTTTCCCATTAGGAAACTGTAACAGGTATTTTCTGGAGCTCAGGAAAGTTTATTCAAGACCCATCAGAGCCATTTGGAATGCCTAATAGTGTAAACATATGGAGACAAATTAATGACAGTATTTAATCACCAAAATCCATTCGACATCTTCAAACATCAATATATCAATGCTGAGTTTATACTCAGTGAATCTAGTTATTACAACCGTCCATTAAGTGTAATGTTCTGTTACATCAACAACCGGTACCATCCGCCCTGTACATGGTGAAGACAAAGATGAGACAAAGAAGTTACTGGTCATGGGATAAACAAATAAAAAATGCTCACCTCTATCATTCAAGGTAGATTATCTTTTCTTAAAACATTTAACTCCCAATTAAATGTATCATTTATTTTAAAATCTCTGTGTCTATAATCTCCAACTGAGACACTGTACTGTACTATGAATAGCTTGTTACTTATGCCACAGGCTCAAATATCAGAATCTAACTGACTTTGAATGAGAGAAAGACTCTGAGAGAAAGTCCAGAATGCCTCAGAGTAATTCTGCATTTTCATAACTTTTATAATTTCATTCTACTCACTTTTTACTCTGACTCAGTCAGAAATTACATGTTTTTCCAAATAAACATCTTTGTTAAATTTTTTCCTTATATATTTTCCAACACTCATTCTTTTGGAGTCATTATCTATAATTTTTCATCAACTTCTACTTGTCACTTAACTATACAACTATTATCATAGATCTTTCCTCAAAGTAATTCCTAAACTTCAATCTTATGATCTTGTTTTTTATCTCTTGTTCTTTTCAGACAAAACTAAAATTTTGTAACGTTAAACAATTATTTACTTTTAAACCCACATTAACACCAGAAATTTCTGTTCAAAAACTTAGCTTGTTTCTGTTCTTCTCTTCAAATACCCCGAAGATAATGTTTTGCTATACAATTACCTTCGGTCATTTTACCACTCCCTGTGTATACCAGAGAAGCAACAGGCTTTCTATTTATATCTCTGTGTGTCTGTGTGCAAAGGAGGGTATAGATTCCAAAGGAAGGGGCTGCTACTCCCTTCTCACTCAGTTATCTTTTTCCTTCCTTTTCAGTTTAACTCAAATCAGATAATTTTTCTTCTTTCTTTTTTAATTTTATCTCAGATTAATTTGTTTGATTTTTCTTTTTCTTTAAGTTTAACTCAGATCAGTAACCTCAAATATTTGAACAGCTTTACGGTCAAAATCAAGAATGCCCGCGATCCTAGCTAGTTACAAAGGGCGCCTTTAATACTTGTATTACTTCAGCGTGTTACAATGTTTTAGATCTGCCATCATTTTACAGTATCGCCACACTTAACCGCTTCTGTCAATCAAGTATCGCTTGTCACACTTTCCTCGTCTCCTTCTGAGATCGAATCTTCAAGTGTGTTGGATATGTTTTAGGGATCTGCCATCGTTTTAAACAGTCCCGCCACAGCCCAACCACATGAACAGTCGTAATCAAGCAACTTTTCTAGCTTAACCGTCTTATAGCTAATTCTCCCAAATGACTAAATGGCCTTTTTTCTAAAAAAGATCCATCTCCATCCCAGCATATCAAATATTGTTAGAGGTTTACTTTTCAGAGAAACTTTAATAAGTCAAATTAAATTGAAATACTTAATTTAACTTAATTTTTCCTTAATTTTAATTGTTTTAATTTATGTCTGACACATATATTCTTTGGCAATACATCTGGTACTTTAAATAACACAGTTCTTTTAAGCAGTCTCAGTCAATGTCTCAAATCATCAGGCAGACTTAAACTTTTTAGAAAAGAAAAAGTCTTACCTGGAATGACTGAGACAAATGCCTGAAGATGCGATCCTGTTCGTTCGTGACGCCAACTGTAGATTCTAAAAATCGTGCTTCCCCCATAATTGTTGAATCACGGAAGCTACACCTGATATTTTGCCAAGAGATTTATTATTTGAACATGTGTCATGTGTCAGACAGAGAGAAACACAGGCATATAAGAAAAAGGCTATATGAGAGAAGGTCTTCATTCTAGATTTCTCTATTCCCCATTATCTATCTTCTCACCTCATCATGCTAGATGTAAATGGTTTCTGGGTTTCTCCTTCCTTACCCCATACTCTCTATGTTTCCTCCTTCCTCTCACCCCCTCATCATGCCTTAATGCTTCTCCGAGTTGGTACAGTAAGATTCAGCTTATATACATCACAGAGAGACTTACAACTTCCTTGTAAGGTAGAAAAACATATTGCTTATGTTTAAAGATGGAATGTCTACCTAATGCACATGGTCAATCCACTATCCACATTAAGAAACTGTTCCTTCAGTGTATACATTAGTGGTGTTTACATTAGTGTTATACAAATGGTACATTTGCATCAGTTGAAACATTCATTCTCCTTGCAAAGAACATACGAACTGTACACATTTGAAGTATCGTCATCATTGGAACATCTCCGCTAAGTGAACATTGCATACCTCTAAGCAAAATATAACTTTACCATAACTCTACTAGCTCTCTGCTCAGCACACATGTACAAACATAGTCTGACTTCACAAAATACATTATGAAATTATAAAGAAAATTAATAAAGAAAAATAATACTAAAAAATAACATTAAACAGTCAATTTTCAGTCTTCATATATATATATATTTTTTTTTTTTTTCTTTTTTTTTTTTTTTTCTCAAGTTTCACTGATGAATAGAAAGTTTAAAAGAAGATAATTTATTATTATAAGTATTTATTTCTTAAAAAATAAAATCAGTAAAAAAAATCGTACTGATCCCAAACTTTTGAATAGTAGTGTACATATACGTAAGCATATACTGTTCAAGTTTAGTGGCTTAACTTACCTGTTTTTTTTTTCCAGTGCCTTGTCTTTGCTCCTAGATTTCCATTGTAAGTGCAATATTTTTAACATTTGTGTGGTAATTGATAGCATGTCACAGATAATAGAGCTAAACTGGTATTGAAAAGGAAGCGTCTTTCTTTCTTTATAAGTCAAGTGATGACTCGCCAACAAATAACACATTGATCTTTATATTTACTAGAGGACATTTCGTTGAACTCTGGAATAGTAACGTCTTTTCGACATGGTCTTTTAGTTTGGCTATTGATTTATTTCTGTGTGCTTTTAATCTACTTGCAAAATCTTACAAAAAGAAAAAGCTAAAAGCCCGATTCATTTGTTTCTTGATGGCACTTTCTTTCGGTCACAGTGATGCAGCAGCTTTTTAGCTCTCTATTTAGGAGTCAGTGGCTGACCCTGTGTTTATACACCTTTTATCAGAGCTCTGCTTTTTGTGTTCAAAAAATTTAATCGCTGCGTAATTGGGTGTTTTTTTCTATATCAAAGTGGGGTGAAATTATAGGCTTGAGGTTGATAAACAGCAGAAAGGGCTGTGAGAGAATCAGCCATGCTTGGCCAGGTCTGGCAGAGCAAAATTACCCACAATTCATTGCCTGCTTAGTGAACTTCTTTGAAATGTCACAGTATTTCAATGAAATAAGTGGGAGGAGAAATTATCATTTATAACTAGAATATTTATATGTATATAGGTTGCCTGTATGCATGTATATGTAAACATGTTGTTAAATAAGCACGATTATGTGTATTGTCAATTGTTTTTCCAACTACAATGATGACAGAATGACTCGTATTTCACCTCAAGATAAAATATACACACACACACACACACACACACACACACACACACACACACACACACACACACACACACACACACACACACACACACACACACACACACACACACACACACACACAAACCACGTTTAAGTTGTAATACCAGTGTAATACACATGTCATTATACAAATTTGTGTCCTCATAAATCACATAAACAAGAACACACACACACACACACACACACACACACACACACACACACACACACACACACACACACACAGGTCAGTTTGGAATAACTAAGATTTTTATGTTTTATCTTATCTTATTTTATCCTCTGCTTATTTATTTGATCAGAAATACAGTAAACATTTTAATATTTTGTAGTGTTATTACAAATTAAAATAAAAGTTTTCTATTTGAATATATTTTAAAAAGTAAATTATTCCTGATGGCTAAGCTGCATTTTCAGCAGCCGTAACTTTTTTGTGTTTCTTTTTTTGCTTAATCAACACAGTTTTTACATTTAGCATTTAGCTGTGCAAAGATGTGCACATTTAATTAGAAAACATTTTATGTGGCACTTAATATTAATGTTAATGTGGATCCCCAGTATAGTCTCAGATTAATTTCAAGGTTATTAGCGCATATGAAATGTTACAAAACTGAGACAGTTTTTCAGTTAACTGAGCTTCCATGATGCATGGCATTATCATATTATTTATTTCTCACAACTGCGACTGATTTCTAGATTCCCTTTTCTGGACGCAACAGAATAGGCAGCTTTTTTGGCATAATGCACCGTAAAATCACGAAAATACCCTCCGACAGTTCTCACAAGGCAAGATAGAAATCAAAGCTTTCATAAAAGCACTTCTGGCACAGGTAAGCCATTTTAGATTACACATTTGTAGCTGAGTGAATATCTCAAAATGACAGTCTCTAAAAAATGTCCCCGAGCAGAAAAGGTAGAGCGTTTGAGAAGATCCCCAGGGTTATGATGCCCTCCGTGGCTGTCGAGGAGCTTCTGTGATAGCGGCTCAGAGAAACGAGCGTTGGTCACATATTCAGTCAAACCTCGAAATGAGTTTGTTTTAATAGTTTATGTCTGCTCTTCCTAAGTGGCTTTTAATTCATTCTGACACTGAATATAAAGACCCAGCCGGCTCTGAATCACAGATAGTGCTTAGCGTATTAATATTACCACCAGGCACCATCATTTACATTCCCCCTCAATTGCAAAGTCGCACAAACCGCTGTTTATTTTTTTTCCATACAGTGCTGGATGCCAGTTGTAGATGAGATAGGGGTGTTCCTAAATGGTACGATCCCTCTCCATTGCTACGGTGGGAAGAGCAAGGCATTAATCTTCACCGGTTGGACACAGGGAAATTAATGATCATTTGCTCTGACGACATAATCGGGCTTCACGCTGTCCTCCGATACTAAATTGCCATCTTTGTTCCGCGTAATATCTCTCTCTCTCTCTTTCTCTCTCTCTCTCTCTCTCTCTCTCTCTCTCTCTCTCTCTCTCTCTCTCTCTCTCTCTCTCTCTCAATCTTTGCTCGTTTCTTGGTCGTTTGCCGTTATCAGTCATTAAGTGGCTGGTCTCCATGGCAACGGCGGTTTGGAAATGGCCTAGTAGGGTGTAAACTGGCCTCTAGTCTAACGTGGTGAAATTACCTTGTCACGCTGCAAAGGTCTGCCTGCTCTTCTAGGCCTTTTGTTCCAGCCGTTGGTTTACATGCGAAGGTCACGGTGTGCATGTACATGTGAGAAAGCTTTAAAGGGTTAGTTCACCAGCAAATTAAGGTTCTGTCAATGCTTACTCACCCTCGTGTCGTTTCAAAACTCACAAAGAGAGATGTTCTGCAGAATGTCCACGGTTTTGCATACAATGAAAGTGAATGGGGACTGGGACATGAATGCATTCGAGCATGGCAACTCAAGATGCATCCCATCAGTTTGATTTACAAAAAACAATGATGTTTGATGCCTTAAGGCACATTTATGGTCCATGTGATAATATGTTGGGCAAAAAGTCCGGTCACACTTTAGATTAGGATCATATTTGATGGAATTGACATCAAACCTGGTTTTGAGGCACCACAATTAAGTGTACATTAACATGTAAATGAAAAACGACTTCACATGAAACTTTTGAATGACTTCAGAAGACTTTTAATGTAATGCACACAAGTGCTGGTATGATGCTTCCTCTAGCACTGTTTGTACATTTGCCATCTGATGCTTTTATCCAAAGGAACTTGCGTTGCATTCAAGGTATACATTTTATCAGTTGCATTCCCTGAGAATTGAACCCATGATCTTGGCATTCTTCTAAACATCTGCTTTTGGGTTGCAGTGGGGTTATTATAGTTAACTAAAACTAAAACCCTCAAATAAAAATTTGCTTTACTTTCTTCGCTAAAATAACACTGGGTCGCACAGAAGAAAGAAAGTCATATGGGTTTCACAAAACATGAGGGTGAGTAAATGAAGACCAAACTCATTTATGAGTGAATTATACTTAAACAAAATCAGGATTTCACACACACCGCCCATTTCACGACCGCCTCAGAGACACCTCGCCTGCCCTTTATTTCCTCTAACCGAACGCACGCATTAACACGCCGTGCTAAAAGCCTTATCTCCTTACACTTCTCTTGAAGTGTCCTCTCTTCTCGCCAGTCCCTTTAAAGGGCTTTGACCCTATTGGCGTTTTACATGGGCGGCACGTCCCTTTAATTACTCTCTCGTTTTGTCTCCCAATGCTCTCTTGCTCGCTCTATCTGCCTCACCAGGCAGCGCTTTGAATGTCACGTGTGTGTATGTGTGTGCATTTATGCTAAACGTTGATGCCATATTGTGTTTGAATATCCAGCTCTGCTTTTTAATGTGAGACATGCATTAAACATCTTTGAGATGTCCATCATTGTGGCAAAAACTTAATGTATGAAAATGCTTTTTAGACACCAGTATTTCTATGCATAAATGCCATTTCTATTTTAAACAGACACAAATACACTTCCAGATGCATTTGCACACCTGGCCCAGTGTTGTTGCAGAGAGTGTGATGGTTTGTTGATGTAGATTAAGTGTGATCGCTTAAATGTGTCCCTTTTTATTGGCAAGAATGTAACCTACACAGAGTTTTTAACCCTATCCTCTCTTGTGACCCTTCAGGGATCTCTTATAGTTTTAGTTTGGGTGTCTTTCTTGGAACTTTTGCTTTGGACATTAAGTTTCTTTGTCGTGCCATCTTATCTCTGAATTTGGAAGTTTTTTTGGTTCATTTATGATGCCAAGACCCGAATACAACTTTGTAATTCCCACAACATTGTATTACATTCATAGTAAAGTGGATTTGGAGTTAAGGAATCTAACAAAACCTGTTAAGAACACATCAGGGACATGTTTGATCCCAAAATCATAAGTAATAAATAAGAAAAGATATTTAACATAAACAAATCAAGCTTATTTTTACAACTATTAATATTTGTTGCACTGTGATATTTATTTTAATGACAATTTCCCCACCCTTTTTTCTTGTGTGTGTGTGTGTGTGTGTGTGTGTGTGTGTGTGTGTGTGTGTGTGTGTGTGTGTGTGTGTGTGTGTACTGTATGTGTGTGTGTGTGTGTGTGTGTGTGTGTGTGTGTGTGTGTGTGTGTGTGTGTGTGTGTATGCATGTATGTTTTGTGTATATACAGTTATATAATTTTATATTATATTAAATCTGTTTTTTTATAATAATAATAATTATTACTATTATAATAATTAGTATTATTATAATATATATATTATATATATATATAAATTGTGAAGTATCTTAAAAATAATCAATATTCTTAAAAAATAATTAAATGAATATAACCAAAAAATAACTTGATTGTCATGAAAATGTCGAAATGCAAATGTTTTAGTAGTCCTATAAATAGACATAATCTTCATGCAGAATATAAATTAATATATTGGCATTTTTGGGGGAATGTAACATATTTGGGAATGTAATATATTTACATTTCCCTGGGATTCACCCTGATTCAATCCTGATAGTTGCACCAGGTGTTCACCGTTTGTTTTTATTATCCACAATAGCCTCCTATGAACAGCAATCTTCTGTGTTTTTCTTCTAGTAAGCTCAGGAACAGCCATTATCAAGTGCCAGTGATCCCTGCAGTCAGATCTTTAGCTATCACCCTGGAGTTCTCCGTCGATTGTTTGAGGATTCTGCGGTGTGTCCTTGGACTTTATTTTTGTAGGACAATCACTCCAGCGGGGAGAAGCAGCAGTGCTGGATTTCTTTCTGATTGTCTATCGAAATCCTTTGGTAACCCTTTGCAGTCTCATGAGCTTCAACAGCCCTTCTGAGGTCTTCCGAGGTCTTCGTCCTGCACTTGAGCACAAGTCTGTTTGTGAAGGGCTAGCAAACATACAGCTCATGTGGCAGTGAAGGTCAAATGCACTTGTGCGATGATTGGAACAGCTCACCCCAATTATTGTTTTCAACAAGTAATTATACTAGAAGTTATGAACATTTTCCTCCAATGACCTTGTCAGTGGAGTTTGCTAAAACATGCATCTCTGTTGCCATAGCTCATACTTAGGTTTAGGGGTTTGTGCAAATCTCTAACCCTAAAGTATTAAATGTAAAACATGCATGGCGAGATTTTAGTCTATGTGCTTCTTAGTAGAAGTTAAACCGCCTTTATTGTGGCACAGTTGATAATATCAGATTAGATTTTAGGAGCCGTTCCTGTAGAAATCTAGATCATTTCGAAGAGATCAACAGTGTGTATTTTGGAACCATTTATGAAGATAAAGCCACATTTCGGATTATAATAAATATCCCGTCAGTGGACGCCAAGCTCAATTCTGATTTATCAAAAGATTCCTCGTGTGTTAATTGCGTTCCTCGGGGGGTATAATAGCGAGCAATTAAAGGCAGATCAGACCTGTCGTTTCACCAGCGGGATGCACATCTGGCAAGCCTTCATCACCCTCCTCCTCCTCCTCCTCCTCCTCCTCCTCCTCGGCTGTCTGGGTTTGCAAACTTCCTGTCAAACGGCAGATCAGAGGAGCAGTCGTAAAGCCGCTCACTTCAATACTCTTTTCTGGTTTAAATTGAACAGTATGTGGGCATCAATTAAATTACGTTTTCACTTATCAGGATATGAAGGAAAGAGGGAAAAAAGCCAGTAGAGATGATTTGGACCGTGACAGGGTGGGAATTGTTTGGTCACAGAGATGCGTGTGCATATTTTTAATTTTTTTGATCATACATGTTAAAGTCAACATGAAGTCGCTTTCCTTCTTGTACTATGAGCGATTCATCAGTGCATGTTAATCATGTAAGAAAAACTGAATACGGATTTGTATAAGGAATTTATACAGTATAATTAATTCTGGTATGTAACGCCCACTTTTTTACTAACCAATGAAATCCCATCTTGAAATATGGTCTCATCCTACATTTGTTTTCATGATAAATTTTCGTATTCAATGCATTAGTGCCTGCCAACTTTTTCATTTTGTATATTTTTAAAAAAAATATAGAGTATATGTAATATGTAATTTTTCGTATTATGTTAAAACATTTTAAGCCATGAATCAAACCAACCAGCTACTAGGTGAATCACAACATTACACATTTTTAATTTAAGCAAAAAATATTAAATAATTTGGTCAAAAAGACAAAGCTACAAGACTGTGTACTGAACTACAATCCCATGGAGCATTACGAATGACAGATGCATATATACAAATATTGAAGTATTTTGACAGATAGCAAGAGCAACTCAATTACATAATTCGCAGTGCTTAATTGGCCAATCTTTTTTGCACAATTTGCTTGCTGTGACTCTTCGATTTTTGGAATTTTCTGTACAGCATCATGAATAATTTAGTTTTTCACCACAAATTCCACTGTTAAACAAGATTATTTAAAAATAAGTTAAAATAATGCAAATGGCTTCAGCACAAACATATGCCATTGATTAACAACCTCACAGTAGATCTGTCTTTAAACATTTATAAGTTATTATCGCACAACATTTTTAAGTAAATGTTTTTACTTCCAGAACCCGTTCCTCTCTATTATGGGAGTAAAATGGGTTGTAAATGCCAATTCATGTTCTTTAAACTTCGACCATTCCCAAACCCATCCCAAGTTTCTCGGCCATCCCATCATTAGCTGTGCACGGGACTGAAAACAGTGTACATTATGGTTGCCGCTGGTCTGGTTCTCTCACCCACTCATGCCTCATTGCACAGCTGAATAAATCACTCTAAACTGAATTTAATGGCTTCTTATTTGAACGGGTTTCTATGGACTGAGACTGGGATATTTCCGTAAGTGAGAGCTAACTTTATTGACTTAGCCCGCACAAGGGCAATGGCTGCACGCTTAGAATTCATTTGACATTTGAGGTGGCCGGGGACTCGTTTGGTGACATTTCGCCGCCATTTACAGAAATACGTCCAGCAGGATTCAAAGATAAGAAACACTGCGATTACATCGGTCTTTTCATGCATTATCCAAGGACACATTCGTATGTAATTTTACCAACTGACCCGTACACGCTCTGTAGGTGGGGAAAAAAATCCCCAAATCCCTTCATGAAAGCAGCACCTGCTCTCTTAGCCATCTAAGCTCATCTTTTTATGCATTTTTTCAAGCATTTTAGAAGAAAAAGAGTGACTTTGGACATCTAGTATTGTAATTTAGAGAAAAAGTGACAGATCAAAAAAAGTGGCTTCTAGGAAAATATGATCATGATTAATATCTAATTTTTTCTTCTAGACAGCAACCTTTTTCCTTCCTCTTAAGTCTCCTCTGCTTCTCAGATGTGTCTCTGATACCACGTGTGTCTCTCCTTCAGAGTCTTTTTGAGCAATAACTCCAACTGTGGTCAGATTTGCCAAGATAACAATGTCTGCAATCAAACGCCAGAGATGTGACCTTGAACATTTCTCAATAAATTCTCCTATAACCAAATGATCTGGGTTATGCTGTCCATATTCAGTTTATAGCTTGACACTATTATGTTAACAATAGAGCTGCACGATTAATCGTTAAAAGATCTCATTTCCTAAATGACAGCGATTCGCCTGTGTCTATTAAACCTTTGACGAAATCACAGCAGAACATTAAAATCTGTGTTGGCACTGTCGCTGACCCAGAGAGAGCAGTCCACATGTATGAAACGGCCAAACTAACAGTCTTTTCAACCACACAGTATCATTATTTCTCTGCTACACATAATCACATTATCACAGAAGTACTGTGATAATAACTGATCTCTATGGAATCAATAAAAACAGAGCAAATCACTTTTTGAAAGTAAATTGATGTATCAAATAACAATCGAATCGATTACATAGTTACACCAGTAGGTGGCAACAAGTGACTGTTAAAAATGTATTTGTCATTGAATCATTCATTCAAGAGATTTGTTTAAAAATGCTGACTCATCTAGTAATGAAAAAAGTGAAGTCATTGAATCATTCATTCAACCAAATAGTTTTAAAAATAATTCAGATTAATTAAAACATTTAAAGGGATAGTTCACTTTAAAATGAAAATTCTGTCATCATTTACTCACCCTCAAACCCTGTATGAATTTCTTTCTTCTGCTGAACACAAATGAAGATATTTTGAAGAATGTCAGTAACCCAACAGTTAACTGGTCCCATTGACTTCCATAGTATATATTTTTTCCCTACTATGGAAGTCAATGGGACCAGACAGTTAACTGTTTGTCATTTTAACATTTAACACAGTTAACATTTCGTCAGAACCTTTAGGAAACTACATGTTATTTTGTTTAGGTGTCTGTTCAGAATTGTGGGAGAACCATGATATCTGTTTAAAAAAAAAAAAAAAAATCATGATTTTCAGTTAATCCTAAATTGTGCAGTTCTAGTCAACAATAGTGTCTTTATTTCTCCTGACTCTTGGAGAAACATCAGAGACAAAGTTGATATGTGAATAAGGCTAGATGAAGCAATATCATTTTCTTCATAGGATTGTGACATGTTGTGTTTTGATAATGCAGTTTGATTGTGCGTCATGGCACAAACAGTATTATTATGATTATTTTTGATTAGCTTGAGGTTTCTGACTAAGTGTTTTGGATTTGATTATGATTCTATCCACATCTGTCTGCGGTGATGCTACGAGATATATCTTAATTCTGGCTTCTTTAAAGATTAAGTCTATGTTTAGGGACCATGCGTATGGACAATCATAAAACATGCCTCAGTCTTCTGCCCAGAGAGGATTAATGATGAATCACGGAGGTATGATCCGTCTCTGTGAGTTCTGGGTGAATCTGTTCCCTATAAATTAAGGAACTTAATCCATAACTGAAGAAAAAAAAGAAGGCTTTCGGGTGTTCAGTAATCGAGAACAATTAGGAGCAACATCTAAACATGCTCTTGTTTTTAATCACACACACTTTAATTTTAGCTAAACCCTGAGTAAAAGCCCCCAGGTTACGGACTCTCAAACAGGAGCCAGAGACAGAGCGATGGAGACAGGAGGAGAAATTAATAACTGAAGGAAATGTAAATGGTGTTTGCCAGTGCAAAACACTGCAGAAAGTGCTAGATGGCGGTGTGTATCGTGGCCAGTTGCTAAGGCATTTTAAGTGGTTGCTTAGGTGTTCTGGGGGGTTGCTATGTGGTTTATAGGGTGTTGTTGGTGGTTGCTAGGGTATTGTGATGGTTGCTCAAGTAAAAAAACAAAAGCAACAACGTACATCTGATCACTCAACACAACACATGCTGCTAAACAAGTCTGCATGTTTTTTTAATGCTTAGGAGGTGGTTCAAATCTTTGAGCAATGATAATAAAGTGATTCAACGGAGAGAGGATTACACATTTGAAGACGATAGATTGAGCTCATGTTGATGGACAGATGACGACCTTCATCAGCAAGGCAGGAAGTAGAGGAGTGATTAGCGTGATGAGCTCAACACACACACACACACACACACACACACACACACACACACACACACACACACACACACACACACACGCACCTCCTAGCTATCAGTACAATCAGCTCACAAGGGGAGGCTTCGAGGTTTGTAGTCGCGAGAGTTTGTGTGTCAAACTCAATCAAAGACAGCCTGAAGTGTGTGTTTGTCTGTGTGTGTGTGTGAACTTATGTCACAGCTGGTTTCCTGTTTCCACCTTCTCTACATTAATTAGTTATCAGCTCTATCCAAGGAACGCAGAAGTAATTGGCAGATTACAGCACAATTTTCCTTAATTGCATCCTGTGTTGTGACATTGACTTTAGGCGCATAACTAACCCACCCGAACCCGAACCTCCATCAGCCCCTTGCCCTCCCGTTTACTGCATTGTATCATTATATAATGCTAAAACAATGCATATAGGTGCATGTTCGGTGTTTTTTTAGAGTTTACCTTGCTCTCTTGCTCATTCTTGAAATCTCTTCTGTGTGAATTTGTTCATTTTGAATGAATATAATGCATTAAGATGTCAACTAGGGCTAGTCATATGGGCTAGTGGTTAATATGAACTAAATTGCTCTTTAGTAATTGCAGGAGCTGCTGCTATAGATCGAGTGATTGAGAGGCAGAGGAGAAAAAGAGATACAGAAAAGGAAGTGATGCACAGACAATCCCGTCCATCATCAAGTTAATAAAGATCTGACGTTTATATCTGTCTTAAAGACTGATACCATGAACAGATGAGGAGGTAGAGAGAGATAGAGGATCTTTTTTTCCTCACTTAGAAGCGTGTGGCGTCTCCATCACTCATATCCTTTTTTTCTGACTGTCTTTGTGTGCTATTTTACAGCCTGATGGTGTGTCCCTTTTAGTGCATGACATGTTGTGTAAATGTCTGTCTGAAAGGACGGGCAACAACTAGATCAACTGTTTATTTGAGTACTGCACATCAGAAGTGAATCCGCTGGATTGGTAGTCAGCATCGGCGCACTCATCTAATACACCATCTGCTCAAACGGTCAGTCCTCCTCATGAACGGTGACGTGTGCCAGTAGTTAATGTGGCATCTTTCAGAGTTTGGTTCAGTCAGACACATTATTGCTGAAAACGGTTGTGATTTATTGTCGTCCCTGCTGGAGAGTCCAGCTATATTTTTCCCATGGAGGTTTGGTGCTCATTAGCTTCAGGCACTTTTAATTCCCAGGGGCTGATTTTTTTTGTTTTTTTGTTTTTAAATAAAAAATGTGTCATATTAAGGTCAAAATAAACCTTTTTTTTTTTTCATCATGCCGTCATCTTTTATTATTTTGTTATTTTTCCAAATGCCTATTATTTTGATTGTATTGTTTTACCCATCTTAGACTCACATGTTCGATGTTTAAAATATGATAATCTATCATAACACTTTAAATTAAGGATTTTTTTATACTATAATTATTTAATTAAAAAAATATATATTTTACATAATACAGAATACATACAGAAGTTCATATAAGTTTCATATAATGCAAAAATATGATTTAATTTAGTTTATTTAGGAATGATACAATTATAGTGTTAAAACCTTTAGCATGAGAAATTAGTTAAAATGTCATTTGATGTTGTTAAAAATGTTCATGACTTTCCAAATTTTTTTTAATGATATCACTGTTAAACATTGTGACACATTAAATAAAACACTTATGGAAGATTATGGAAAATTATATAAGTTTATTCAGTCATACAAGAAACTGTATTCTGTGATTTTGTTATTTTGAGCATTCAGTTTTTATTTCTCAATCTAATCTTTCATCAAACTTGCTCCGCCTCTGATACGACTTCCCTTTTCAGTTGATGTCCCCAAGACCTCTTATTTTTGAGCTCCTCTCCTTCAACCCGTCCTAATAGAGACACTTTGTACCGTACAATTAATTCCAGATAGATAAATGTCCTGTTGTTGGAGTAAAATGCCATTTTATGTTGACTTAAAGTAGAGCAATGAAGACACTAGCATTTATTTGTTGATGTAAAGCGCCGTCATGGCCGTCTCCTCACAACAAACGTCCATCTCTCTTTCTCCTTCTCCACCTGCTCTTATCCTGCTTGATCTATAGACCTGCTTTTCTATTAGTCTGTTGTCTGCAGCCTCTGCGGGAGTAGCGCTCACGTTATGTATGTTTCTTGTCACTCAAGTCCCTTAGTCCTTTCTGTCTTGCCACATCTGTATCGAATCTCTCCGTTCCAATCTCTGGAGGCCATATCTTTTTCTTCCATTGACTGCTTCCTTTTAGCATTGTCTGACTCAGACTTTCTCTGTCTCTCTCGCTCTCTCTCTCTCGGTTTTATTGAACTGTTCCTTTGCCTGGCGGGATGCGTGCGCTGTCTGCTTGGCAGAGTCCACTAATATTCCTTAATGACGCAGCATCTGTCTCTGTCAACAGTCCGCCTTCATGGGCTGATAAGCGGAGCCGTTTTTCTCCCCGACGCGAGCCAGTCGCGTTAAAAAAAAGAAAACCACAAACAAATCTTTTGACTGAGAAAAAAATACCACAGAAGGTCAAATTGAATCTCTTTTGCTGCTTTGTCTCTCGTGTTTAGAAAATGAAACTCGCTGTCAGGGTGGGAAAGTTAATCTGCTGGAGTGTAATCGTGAATACGGTCTCTTCTGTTGAAGTGTTTACTGATTTAAGTTTCATCTTTTACACACACATCCTGTATGACTTGCTTTCTACAGTAGAACACAAAAGGAAACAGGATCAAATATGATATTTGTGTATGTATATATTATGTAACATACAAATAAATAATTATATAAATTAGAGCTGCACGATTAATCATTAACAGATCGCAATCTCGATTCAAACACCGGGGATGGGCAAAGATTAATCGTGATTAATCGCATCCAAAATAAAAGTTTGTGTTTGAATAATATATGTATGTGTACTGTGTATAATTATTTTGTATATATAAATACACACATGCATGTATATATTTAAAAAAAAAAAATTTTTATATATAAAATATAAAATATTTATATTTATATATAATATAAATTATGTATATATACATGCAAATAATTCTTAAATATATATATGCATATGTGTGTATTTATATATACAAAATAATTATACACAGTACACATACATATATTATTCAAACACAAACTTTTATTTTGGATGCGATTAATCGCGATTAATCGTTGCCCATCCCTAAGATTCTAACTTCCTGATAAACTGATGGAAGTTGCTGTATTAGGAGAAGCCACTGTATATAATAATTTAGTTTATAATAAATTACTTTCGCCTCAAAGCGACTTTTATGCGCTTCTTTTCTTAACGGATAAAAAGTTTATCCTACTAAATTAAGCGCATACGTTTTTTATGCGCATTTTGCCATTTCCATCCAGCGCTATTTTATGTGATATCCCAAAATATGGATACAAATAGGTGCATGGAAACATATTGTTATATTGGAATTACTCAGTAGTGATATATGCCTTTTCATTTACATTTTAGCCCCTGAGAAACTCTCTTCCCAGCAAGCAATATCCGTCATTTCACCGTCTAGGTTAACTATAGACCCGATACAGTCCGGCTATGAGTAACCCACTTCTCGCCAAAATAACCTTGAATTTGGTTAGGCCTGCATGTAGTTTTTGCCAAAATAACTTGCAAGATGTATGATATTCCATCATGTAAGCAAAGTAAACAGTGATTACAAGGTGTTTGGTTTCAATTCTTCACTCGTTTTATTTCTTTATCTAATTGATAACTAGTCTATTCTTGGGCTGTGGTTTACACGTCTAGTACATTTTCACTGACAGCCCAAATTTTGCCTTGTTTTAGCCTAGACGTCTAAGCTGTGTTTGGACGGCTATTAGACGTCTTTTAAACGCAAAATTGCTTGCTGGGTTCACAGCCCTGTATACATTTGATTGGTTTTAACAACTTGAATATACTTGAAGTGCGCACCAAGCAGCATCTCTGATCATATTTGAGTTTTTTTTTGCTGTATCTTCCCCATATTCTCTTTCTCTTGCACCATCTGTGTGTTTATACTAACACAGTCTCAGTTTGGCATTCTGGGACGAGTTTTCTTCACTAACAAGCACACTGTGTGTTCTGCTTCTGTCCTTCTATTGGAGATCACGGTAGTTTGTGTTGTGTTTGTTTGTTTGAGACTGTCATTATGTACTTATGTGTGTGTGATGTGTGACTGCCAATGGGAGCATATTGGATTTGATAGGCTCTTGCTCGCTCTGGTTCAGTGGTGTGAGTGTGTTTGGCCCAGTTCATCTAGATCTCTTGGCCCGACCCAGACAGCAGACCCTCCTGCCTGCTGTTCCTCCTCCATCTCAACACACACACACACACGCACACACACACACACACACACACACACACACACACACACACACACACACACACACACACACACACACACACACACACACACACACACACATCCAAAATATATGATTTTCTCCACATTTTGACCTAATTTCTCTTCTTGAAAGCTAAAGTCCATGAGTCACTCCAGCATTTCACACTGACTTAACCGAATATAATTTTTTACACATTAAATTTAAAGCTGTTTTGTTTATAATAACGTACTGCGTCACAATAAAGGCAGTTTAGCATTGGCTATATATCTAAATATATTTTTTCTTTTCCTTTGAACATAACAAGGGCATGAAAAATCCCAAAATGTATTATGAGAATGTTTTTTTTTATCGGTTCTGTCTTTGCATTACCTTATAAATAAATGTCAATGTTATATGTGTTTAAAATGGACATGTATAAATTTTTTGTATACACAATTTTGGATATATGGTGATCTTGGATTTTATCAATCAAGTCATAGGTATTAAATTTGTGTGTATAAATAGAATTTTTTAAATACAATATTATATAATATTATAGATTTATTCATTTTTTTTAAGTTTGTTTGGATTATATACAATTTATATATATACACAATTTATATTATTTTCTGTATTTTTATGTGGTTATTGACAGTAGTTGTATTCAGACTTAAATGCGTTGTCTATTAGACTATATTAGTCTTCACATATTAACAGAAAAAATATGAACATCTTGATTTTTTCTTTTGTGTACTGACTTTAAATAGGAACTGTTCTTCTTTTATGAGTGTGTAACTGTGCATTTTTTTTCAAACACTCTAATGACTTTTTCAAGGGCTCTATAATTGTATTCCAAAAATATCAAGTATCACAGTTTTAAAAGTAGGTTACGCTAATCTCCCTCCCTCTCTAGTCGATGCAATGGTTTCTTGCAGCCGCCAATTCTGTCCCAATTCACTGAAGTTGACGTAATACAGTGCTTGTGGTTTGGCCATTATCTGGTAACAGGGGAATGCACAGCGAGGCCACAGCCCTTACTAAATGCTCTGCCTGCTGTATGAGTGTGTGTAAACGGACCCCTCTTTCTAGGGAGATTGCTATTGGCTTTTTGCCTAGTCCTCAGTTTGACATAGATGGATTTGTGGGTAATGGAGTCCCTGGGGTGGAGGGGATAAGTGGGCATCCCAGGGGCTCAGCTTACTGTGTGTGTGTGTGTGTGTGTGTGTGTGTGTGTGTGTGTGTGTGTGTGTGTGTGTGTGTGTGTGTGTGTGTGTGTGTGTGTGTGTGTGTGTGTGTGTGTGTGTGTGTGTGTGTGTGTGTGTGTGTGTGTGTGTGTGTGTGTGTGTGTGTGTGTGTGTGTGTGTGTGTGTGTGTGTGTGTGTGTGTGTGTGTGTGTGTGTGTGTGTGTGTGTGTGTGTGTGTGTGTGTGTGTGTGTGTGTGTGTGTGTGTGTGTGTGTGTGTGTGTGTGTGTGTGTGTGTGTGCTGAGTCAGGTTGTAGGACCAGACCTGCTGTGTGTAAATCACTGGGAAAACCGCTGACATTAGGAACAGTGCTGACCCATAAGTCCACATCAGATTGTGGCCTGACTTGCACTCTTTTTCACTTAGTTTAATTGAATTAAATTTATGTTGATTGTTTTTTAAACGTACTGTTTGGATAAATGTGTATGCAGTGCTTTACATTTTCTTGCTGCGTGGTTATGAAATCCATTCAAGAGTCAAGTCTAGTCTTTGTTATCTTTGAAGATTGTATATATTATGTAGTTTACAACATAATATAAATTATTTTGGAATATTTTTGTATTATACTTGAACATTTTAAATATGCTATTCAATAACTGGAGGATGAGTAATTGCATTTGCAAATGTTTTAATTCTGTTGTGTTTATGCATAAATGCTTTATTAGTACTTGATGTATATGCTACTGTGCTGCCTATCTTGGCCAGGACACTCCTGCAAAAGAGATTTTGAAAAAGAGACAAAAAAATATATATACTATATTTATGAATATTTAATATAGATTATTATATATTAATATGTTTGTATAATATTAAACAGTATGTGCAAATGAAAAGTGGAATAAATGTAAATCTGTAAATAATAAGTTTATAAAATAATTTGTATTAAATTATAGTCACATTATATGAAAAATGAAGAGACCCTGTCATATGTTAGGGAGTTGCCTGCATTGTGTTCAACATTTTGGAGCAAATATATAAATTATTACATTCATATATATTGAATTTCATATGTAAAATATAATTGTTTTGAGGTGCATTGTTTTATGTTATTCATCACAAAGGAAATCATTGTGTGCCTGACCTTTGACCTTTGCCCTCCCACAGATTTATAATGAGAAGAAAAGTCAGTTTAATGTGGAGAGAAATTCGCCCAAACAGCTGGTGGATAAGGTGGCAGAAGACATCGCCAATCTGCTGAAAAGAAAACGTAAAGCTCTGGAGGTGAGCAGAACTAACAATCCCTCTCTCCCAGCAGGATGTCGAGCCGTTGATAATCATGGTGTAAAACTCATATCTGTTACATTAAAAAGGGGAATCGATCCACTGTCTCTTTTAATCCGGAAAAAATTGGATTTCTAAAAAAATATTATCAATGCCCACTGTTCTCTATTAGCCTGCTTAACTAAGCAGGTAATGAGTTTGTCTTCCTCCAATCTGCTCCCTCTTCAAATCCACAGGACATCCACACAGCCAAACATAAGATGCTCAGAGAGTTTGGGATGAATGGAGCATCACGTTTACACATTCCCGTAAAAAAAAAAAAAAAAGTGTAATTTTTGCACATATGCAACATGGTGTTCTTTGAAGAGCTGGAAGTGATTTCTTGTTGCTTTGGTGTGAGTCTTTTAGAGGCTGATTGAAGCATGTGGAATATGCAGGCACATTGTGACAATTCCAGCTAAAAAATGAGTGTTTATTAAGATTCAGAAATGAGTCATGTGTTTGGTAAGTGAAGTACTTTTGACTAAAAGTAGCATATGAAAACTGCCCGAGGTCTTTCACTGGGAGACACTCCGAATTTCTTATCATAAATTGGCATTCGAGCAAGATTAGCTGAGATTCTCGAATGTGAGTCATGCCATGCAGACACGTAAGATACTCGAAAGGACTGCTCCAAACCCTAGTGTGCTTCCTCGCTCTCTACTCCCTATCCAGACAGTGACCTTCTAATCTAAGGCATCAGAACTGCACAAATGTCACTAGTGCCTTTGAAGCAGATGTTTTACCACTATAAACACGCTATTTGACCAGTTCATCAATTCTGGCTCATCCCTACCAGCTACTTTTGATGCATTAACAAAAAATTATTTGTTTACAATGTTGCAATTCATCAAATTGGAATTCTGTTTAGACAACAGGTCATTTTGGATTCATTGCAATGCATTCTGGGCTTTTATTTGAAAGATTTAAATTTGTGCTCAAATGAGACGTCTGACCGAACAGCTAAAGATAGGGCCCGCTGCTAACGGGGCCAGCAATATGCTGGCGACTAGACCGAACCATCACCCAAAGCCCAGCAGACTCCCGACAACTGAGAGAAAGAGAGAGAGAGAGAGCGAGCGAGAGAAAATGGGCCTGGAATGAGAACGGCCCTTCAGGCGTCAGGAAATGCGAGGAAATGAAGTTCTGAAATCATTGATTTCAAAATGAGCTGCAGACGGGAGAAATCGAGAGGAAAGAGTGAGCAATGTAGGACGTAGGATGTAGAACAAGGTAAATCAAGAAGGGAATGAGGAGACGTCTTGTAATCTCATGATAAAAAATGGGAGGGGATGAGTTTTGACAGTGTTTAATAGAAGCACAAAGATGGATCATATTAAATCTTGTATTGTGATTTATGGCTGTCAGTGTTTGAATGTCAATAAAAATCTCAGAATTTTTTTACACATGAAAAAATAGTTAAAAACGTGCGTAGACAGAATTTGGGAAAGCCATAGTTTAAAATCTTAAGCCATTATTCAAAAACGTATCGCCAGGAAGTCTGTGCCACTTTTTTAGTAGGATTAGTAGTATTTTATGTAGTATTAATTTTGGTATAACACAGTAATTTAAAGGGGTCATGACACGAGAAATCAAATTTACCTTGATCTTTGGACACATAAGAGGTCTTTGTACCATTAAACATCCTCCTTATTATAAACAAAGCTTCTATTTAATTGAGATGCAAAAACTGCTTGTTTCGATTTTATGGAATCTGTGGAGTCACACGGGCAAATACTTTTGCGTATGACCACTTCCAGAGCAAGACGTCTATGAATAGTTATACATCATTGCACCATAGGCCCCGCCCACTGGCGTTCAGCCGCTTAATGGCCAATAGAAGCCATTATAATCACTGACGCTGTCTACACTGGATACGGTCAGTTTCTGACATACTTCACACACTTGAGTCTGTCGACAACACGACAAATACAAGAAGGAAATAACATTCACTTTAATGCATACAGGTTAAACCGCTTATTTGCGTCTCTCTACAGACTTCAGAAGGATCCCAGCGTCGGAAACAAGTGGATGGTTTATTTTAATGGATCTCATCGGAGGATCATATGTTTGTTCTGAGATTTTGACCACAGATTGTTTTGTAAACGAGGTACAGTGTAATGAACAGTTCGCAAATAAACTATTATTTTCAACCTCGCTATTGCACTAGTAAGTGTTTTGAAAACATCCATATAAAACCGTCATTTACAGACAAAGCATTATGAAATCGTTCACTTGCGGTTTTATGATACAGCTGCGTTAGATCCAATACAGCTGACTGCTTCATCTGTCATCAACATTTTTCCACATAGATGTTTGTTTTTGTTTTGCAAAAATAATAATAATAAAAAAATCCCTGTCATGACCCCTTTAAAAACGTGCATCGATTCGACAGAATTTGGGAAAGCCATTGATGAAAATTGTAAGCCAAAATTCTAAATCTTATCTCCAAAAAGGGTGATAATTTTTCAGTAGTTATTTTTTTTTGGTATTGAAATGAGAAATTAGGTTCTACAGATTTTAGACAATATTAGTTTAGCTGTATCAAGCCCAGAAACTGGTCCACACCTCCATCGACCTGTTTATGCACACCTGCTTCTTTAGGTCACCGCTAATGAGTGTGAAAGATAGACCCTGCGCCCCAATTCACACACTCTCTGTCCTAAATAACATCTGAGATTCACATTAGTGTGTCCCATATCATAGTCTGTTCAAAGTAGTTCACCAAAGCTGCCAGGAGGATGTAAGTTTCCCATTGGTTTCATCCATGAGCAGAAAATCAAGCGGAACAAATGTCTGTGTAAATTATTCATAAAAAGGATTCTTACATAAATTGTCACACTGAATTGATTATATACATAATCAATGTCTGTGTAAATTATTCGTAATATATATAAATTGTCTCTTTGAATTGGTTGAGTACACTGCACATTTCTTTTGAAATCCCAATAATTTCTATTTAAACCATGCGTTTAATTCTGTGCACTACAAAGAGATTTCTGTGTAAATTGTTTGTAAAACAGTTCATATATAAATTGTCGTTTTGATTTGCTTATGCACATAGCACATGTCCAGGTAAATTGTTTGTGAATCACACAAGAAATGTCTATGTACAGTAAGTATTCGTAAAAGCAGAAATTAATGCATTGAATTGTGCACATAATGAATGTCTGTGGTAAAATTATTCTTGTATGGACTAGCGCATCGAATTATGTGCATACAATGAATAGTTCTTGAAACCATGCTTTAGTAAATATTGCTAGGTAGCAAGCAAACAGATCCGCACATATTGCTGCATTGATTTGATTATATGCATAACATATTTCTGCGTAACTGGTTTGTCGCTTTGAATTAGCTTGAATTGCTGAATTTGAATCGTTTGTTGCAAAATCATTCTTATGTAACCACATAGAATTATTTTTATAATGAACTTGATTTAAAATCATTTATATGTAAACAGTGGCATAGAATTATGTGCATATTGAATTTCTGTGTAAATTGTTGCATTTAATTAACAAATACCTGCGGAAACATTTGTTCATTTGTTTCATGAATGAGATCCCTCTCTGCTCTCCTTCTTTCCAACTTCTTTTTTGTCTCTGTTGTTTTACTCTAGAGGATTGATGTGCATTTGGGTCAGCCATGTTGTCCTGAAACGTGTCATTTCCTGTCTGGTAGTTTAGCAGACACATTTAGTAGCATTTTAATGATCTGAGACAGATTCCTCATGAATGGCTGATGTTATTCTGATGTAGCGCTGCTCTCGGAGAGATCGTGCTCCTCTGGGACGGTCTGACTGCTTCTTCTCGCATTTGTGTGTTAGTGTCCCGCCATGTATTTTTAGAAGCTCTTAAAACTTTATTACTGTGACCGTGGTACGTGTGAGTGACAGATGTCAAGGCCGGGCTTGGGAAGCTGTCATGTAGAAGAACAGTGTTGCAGCCGTACGGAGCACAGCTGAGCTGAGCTTTGTGTCTCTCTCTCTCTTTTATGGATTACTTTTTGTGCTCCCCAAACCAGCTGATACTGCAGAACAGAGCCTGCCAATCAAACTCCGAGCACATTGCCTCACTTACGCCGTGTCCCTTACGGGTGTGTGCGGCAATGATGTCATATTCTCCTCATGGGAGAAACTTCTGCAAGAATGACATCTTACAGACTAGTAAGCACCATTTCCAAAGGCTAGTGGTGTGTGTGCACATATGATAATGTAGATTATGACTCTGATTTGGACTATTATGACAAACTGGATTGTATTGACTGGACGTTGCTCAGATGCAGCATGTGACCGAGTGAATTATACTGAATTTCGCGTCGTATACACCGCGTAATTACGTATGACATTGTCTGAGCAGACACAGAAAGGAAGCAGGGTGGTTGTAGCGTGTCATAATGTACAGCGCACACAATTTGTTTTTTGGACTGTGGTACCCTGGTTTGCTCTCCTTTGCCCACGTTTAATTGGCCGGGCCCCCAGATCTTCGTACGTGCTAAATTTAGTCCCGTGCTCTCTGTTGTCCCTAAAAATAAACACACAATTAATTACTCCCGCTGTTTCACTAATGAGAGGACGGTTTTGATCAGCCTCATAAGCCAGAAAATACTCAGTAGGGCAACACAGCGCTTTTGTGTTTCTGTAGGGGCACATTAACAGGGAGGGTGTGCACTTTATATTAACTTTACCTAATTAAGCTAACAAACATTACATTTTAGAAAATAAGTAATCCAGACTTGAGCCACAAAATAAGTCTGTGCTGTTTTGGACTTTCTGTCATTCAAAAATTGACGTGAAGCACCTTGTTGAGACTAAAGTTGTCAGCTAAGAAATGGTAAATTGACTCGAACTTTGTAGGGTTTATTTTATGTTTAAAATAAATATGTTTTTGAGCTTTGTAGACTTTTTTTTAGCCCTCTTTGTAGAGATTTTTTTCTTGATTATGGCTCCAAATTGAGAATCTACGTAAATAAAGCTAGGAAAATAGTGCATTCAATTATCTAGTCTAGTAATTTGCCCCGAAACATCACGGCACAGACGTCACGGTTCTGTACATGCAGTCAGACGTCGAATACAGTCAGTCACAGGCCATGCACAATACAATTCAGAATGTGCGTGGTAATGCAACAGTGTTTGCTAACCGCCACAACAGGAAAAAGAGCAGAGGAAGAACAGTGCATGTGCGGATGACTTTGGCGCTTGAAAACAAGTCCTCTAGATAGTGCGCACTCATTAAATGCATCTGTCTGCGCTCACGGATAAAGGAGTATACTTTGAAAAGCTTGCACACAGTACGGTGCAGAACACGGAAAATGAAGTATAGGAGAGTTGGGCTTAAGCTTTGAATGTTTAAATATAGTTTAAGCGGAGCACATTGTACGTAAGTACGTACCGAACCATGACTTCTGTGTACTGTTACACCCTATGGGTTGAACTACTTTAGATTTTTTTAAGTGGACATTTATGTGATTAAAGTCGAGTCGACTAGTCACTGATGACGTCATTATTGAACAAATAAGCCTGAACCTCGAGCTGAGACTCGTAAGCGTGCTGCCTTGTGCCTTGTATGGAATATATGACACAATGCTGCCCACAAGGCTATTGCTCCTACATTACAGATTTTTTTTATCAGTTCTTTTGTCTTTGGGTCGTTATATTTCTCACAGATTTCTGCTTGTTCCAAATCTGATAGAAATTATATTTATAATTTTTGACTGCATCCTTTTATCAGACTCTCTGTGTTCACTATTTTAAAACAGAAGCATCACCTACTACCTACTGTTTTATTCATCATCACAGTTCAGTTTGTCATTTGTACAAATCACCTGACCATGTGTCATGTCATGACTCGTGTGGTTTTCCCCTCAGAGTTCAGTCCAAGGCTGGCGGCTGGTCATGTGATCGACGAGCAATGATGAATAAAGGAAAACGTGACCCGAAGTTCACTCTTGCCTTTGAGTTGTGTCACAAACATGGCACCCACAGGGACCCGGAGAGTGTGATCCAGGCGACAGACAGTCAATTGGTCCCTGTGAGGACATGTCAAGTTTAGTCGGCTGATTTTATTGTGCTGGAAGCTCCATCTATGCCACAACGCTCCAGCAAACCCCAGAAGACTTTGATAAGATCCTTTCCATCATTTGCTGTAAACGTAGTGAATCATTGCTATTGAAATGTGTTTTTGAGTTACAGGGTTGAGAGTTGAGAATTTAATTTTCCTATGCGCAATGCAGGAAGTTATGCCGCTAAAATCAAATGAATCAAAATTCATTTAAAAAATATAATTCACTTATTCATCAAGTAACTAACTCACAAAATACGTTTTTATAACCTAATTCATATTGACTGGATATAATTTACAAATGCACAAGCAAATTTGCATTCACAAAAAAGATCCACAAATGCAAAGCACAATTCATAAATGCACAAGTATATACTGAATATTTGTATATTTATGAATTGTACAACTTTAACTCAAAATAATTGTTTCACCAACAAACAAAAATAAACAAAATTCAATTGAGTAAGTTAGCAGCAGACAACAAGTCTTAAGACAAACGAGAGAAAACACGTGGCTCTCCTCTCTCGTCACTTCCGGGTCTTTACACGGAGAAGATTAGTTCGGATTGGTTCCTTGAGGAGTGTCGACACGTTGACTAATGATGATTGACTTGATAACCAACCAATCGCAAAACCTAAGAATCATGACAGTCAAGAATGAAAGAAAGAGGGAAAAGAAAACACAACCAAAATACGCCAAAAACATAACATACAGTCATTTTTTTTTATATGTAGACACTTCTATTATTGATTGCTGCTATCAGGATGTGATGTGAAGAGAGTTTTCAACCAGTATAACAAAAAGTGTTTATGAAAAACATTGCCTACCCTTCCTTAGGTAGAAGAAGGTCTAAGATATGGGGTATCTTTTCACTGTTATGCAGACGATACACAAATGTATGTACCAGTCAAGAGAAATGATCCTTCTGCCCTTTCATCATTATTAAGTTGTCTAGATGAAGTTAAATTTTGTCTGGACCAAACTTTTTTTATTTCTAAGTGAAAACAAGACCGAGATCATCGTTTTTGGGTCCACTGTTAATCCTCAGGCTGCCACCTTCGACCTATGCAGACTCTCGGCTTTAGATCCTCACGTGTACAGAACCTTCTACTAGAGGAGTCTTTAAACTTTGATAGACAAATCTGTAATAAGTTCTCGTTTTTATCAACTTCGTCTGCTGTCGAAATTCAAACCTTTCCTTAATCATAAAACTCTTGAGATGGCTGTTCATGCCTTTATCACCTCACGCTTAGACTACTGCATTTCACTTTACTGCGGTATTTCGAAAACTCAAATTGTTCGTCTTCAATTAGTGCAAAAAGCTGCTGCAAGACTCCTCTCAAATAGTCCTCTCAATAATTCTGAGGTCTCTTCATTGGTTGCCCATCAATTTCAGAATTGATTTTAAAATCCTTTTATTTGTTTATAAATCTCTATGTAACCAAGCACCGAGCTACCTATCTGAACTGCTACAACCATATACTCCATTAAGAAGTCTGAGATCAAGCGATAAGAACCTGTTATTAGTCCCACATTCAGACTCAAACGCAGAGGGGATCGAGCATTCGCTGTGGTTCGGCCTCGGCTGTGGAACAAATTGCTCCTAGAAGTTAGGACAGTCCCTTCCGTGATCTCCTTTAAGTCACTTTTAAAAATGCACTTGCTTTGCTTGGCCTATAATTAAGGTTGGTTAGTTTTACTATTTCTCCATTGAGTCCTTTTTATCTAAGTCTGATACTGACATTTCTGTTTTATTATTGATGAGTCTGATACTGTTTTGCCATTTCTGTTTTCTTAATAGTCTCTTAATCTTGTAGTTTGTAAAGCACTTTGGTCAGTCAGTGGCTGTTATAAAATGTGCTATATAAATAAAATGAACTTGAACTTAGGTAAAGAAAATAAAAATATATAATTGATTTACATTGTTAGAATGTTTGGCGTTATAAAATCGAACCTACAAAGATCTCATAAATGCTGTTATTTGAAAACTATTATTTTTCCACATTTCAAACACTGCTACTTCCTTTTGGCAGAAAAAATCTGTTGAATTGACAGATGTGATCGTGCTTAAGCTAATGGTAACAAAATATGCAGTTCCTGTTGATCTATGTTGCAGAAAATCTCCAGGATACGGTGCAGTTTTTGCTTAGTCAGGGGGAGGCGAGTATGACGGTGACAGATGGAGGAGTTATATTGAGAGGAAGGGGGTGTTGGGGGCTGCTAATGTATGCTGAACAATTGCACAACATTAATCTACATGCACTCACGCACTTATTTATATGCACTTTCCTCCATTTGTAGTCTTGCCGTAAACCCACTCCCTCACTGTACCGTTCCGAAATGTATATCGATGGCCTGAAGTTTCTGCGTCCATTGGAACAGCGCTCATGAATCGGTAACAAAAGCTGTACGATTGCCCCCCCCCTCGGTCTAAGTGCCTCAGAAAAAGAGAAAGAAAAACTAAGAAAAGCAATTTAGTTTTCAATTTCCTGCAGGCCCACGGTGAAGCGGTTATAGCGCTCCGGTCCCTTTGGAAAGAGAGAGGGAGGGCGCTAGAACTAGGCCGCAGTCTCCTTGCACAAAAATAGCACATGAAAAAATCACACAGAAGCGCTCAAAACATTTGATTTGAATAGCCGTAAATGATCCATGTGCATCCTGTTCAGATCATAGCAGTCATTAGAGAACAGTTCTGTGAATCACAGCGACATCAAAGCAACACATTCCTCTCAGATGTACTACAGGTTTGTCTCAATTTGTCTCAAAATCCCAATTGAGACTGCTTTAATATCTAAATGGTTTCTCCTCAGCAATTAGAGATTCCTGTGATTCCTGCTTCTCAGATGTTTCTCCTGAGGGAAACAATCTCATACGTGACTCCTCTAGTTTCAGAAGAGATTTCAGTGTCTTAGATTGATACAAAAATCAGCTAAATATAAACTCAAACATTTGTCATTTGTGACCCTGGACCACAAAACCAGTCATAAGTCACACGGGTATATTTGTGGCAATAGCCAACAAAACACTGTATGGGTCAAAATTATCGATTTTTCTTTTATGCCAATAAAATAGGATATTAAGTAAAGATCATGATTCATTATTCATAAATCTCCTACCGTAAATATATATATTTTTAAAATTGTGAGTGGATGCAGCACAATCGCCAACAGAAATTAACAACTTTAAAGGCGATTTTCTCAATATTTAGAGATATTTCCTATTTCCTCAGATTCCCTATTTTCAAATAGTTGTATCTCGGCCAAATATGGTCCTATCCTAACAAACCATACATCAATGGAAAGCTTATTTATTCAGCAAATCTCAATAAAAAATGACACATAAGACTGGTTTTGTGGTCCAGGGTCACATGTTAAATTCTTCTAAATTATCTAATTTCAATCTGTACTCTTTTGAATGTCAACTACTGACTCGTATATTTGTTTTTTACCTCATCAAGTCATCTGAGCTTTAAAAGAGCAATACCATTTTACTCTGTGTACAACTAGATCTTGTACTCTTTTTATTGTGATTTGTACTTGTCTCCATCTCACTATTTCTCTCTCTCTGCTCATCTTTTTCTCTAGCGTGCATCACACCACCCTCTAGCCTGTGTCATTCAGATCTATGAACATCCATTAGCAACCATCTGTTACCACCTGCAGCAAAAGCCATTACACCTCTTCCCTGCCCTCTCTCGGTGTCTCTCGCCCTATCTCTCTCTCACACACGTACACGTGTGCACTTACAGCTGCTCGTTGCCATGCTAAGCTTCACTCTCCTGCTCGGCTTATTAGACAGATGAACACCTTTATGATGTTGAAGCTCCAGGTCAGAACAAAAGCTGATCTCACTCACAAAATCACAAACCTTACGGCAAATCAGCTACAAACCTCTTAAACACACCAAACACACAGATGTCATCTGGTGCATCCCCTTAAACTTGACAAAACTGGACATAACAAGCTGGAACCGGTTTTACTTCTCAGTTGCTTCAAGTGTCACGTTTATGTCCAAAAAGAGAAGAAAACCCCGAAACAATTATAGTTGGCATAATGAAAATGAAACCTGTAGGGAACCTGTACCAGTATATTATACAAATATACATATATACAAATTCTCATTACTGTTATGTCTTGTAAAAATTACATTCTACATAAAGAAAATGAATTTATTATTAATATAATATTTAGTTTTTACATAATTTTCATGATTATTAAGTAATTTCAACCTCATGTTTGGATGTTTTACATTTGGGGATTTTTTTGTAATTTTTATTTTTTTCAATGGTTATATTCTCTGTAATTTCTGTAATACAGTATTTGTTTATTATAGAACATTTTTAAATTAGGTGTTTAAATACTTGTAATTTATTTATTTATTTATATGCCGTAATGAGAACTGCATGATACATTTACTTAACTGTCATTGATGCAAAAATGCAAAACATCCTTAAAAATATGCACTAAAATACTTATTTCATATGCTCAAAGCTGAAAAAAGAAAGCTCAGTTTATGATGCTATTTTGTCAGATTTTATTCCTGCTTTGTAATATGTTATATGTTATTTAAACATTATAGATTTCTGTCTTTTTCCATAAGAGCTTTTCTGACTTGCTTTAAAGGGAGTTTGAAATGCGGTCAACAAAACTGGAACTTCTTCATAACCGTACAACTATGAACTTCTTACAACATCTATCCACCAATCAGAGTCAAGAATTCAACAATCCCATAGTATAAATAGAGAATAACTTAAGAGAAGCCAGCTGAAATCTTGAGGGAGCAGCAAGTTTAGATCACCTATTAAAATCAGACTAGAACATGTCCTTTATTTAAACTAGATTATAGTCCAAAGTCTAAAAATAGAGTAACACCACACAATAAAAAAAAAATATTCTGCCTGACCGACAAAAGAAGTGTGTCATCTATTTAAAAAGTTCTAATCTATAAAGTCTTTTTATGCTCAGTCAGTGTTTCACTAACAAACTATTTGCATTTTTTTTTATACTATACTGTTGATTAGGGTTGTAGTATCGATATTAGTAGTATCACGCTGTATACAACACTCTCGCTCATGTTTTGGGACAGCTGACAGAAATGTCTTTTTAACGTATACGGCACAGTCATACCACTTATTACACAGCATTTGAGAAGAAGAGATATTGATTTGAGATTAAATTATTTTAAAATCTTACCTGTTTGTTACAGTATTTTATAATCCATTACAGTGTACAAAACAACAGTCGCAAAATGGCAGCAGCTGCGTTTGAATGAAACGAGAAAGTCCATGATACTGGATGACATAGGCCTAATTAAATAACTGTACACAAAATATTGATTTGACTGAGTATTAATACTTTACTAACTCACCAAACGCAAAACTTCCACGAGGAAAAAACATTCCTAGCAATCATATAGCGCTGACTTCAATGACAGATACATGGATGAGCCTGTGTTATTCGTTTTTAGCAGTTGTTATCTGGGAATAACACACCATTGGATGGCCCGATTGACCAATCAGAATCAAGTTTTCCACAGAGCCATGTAATAAGTGACCATAAACAGTTGAGAAAGAAGACACATGTGTAACAGTATCATATTAGTGTAATATACCTGCTGTCTGTCATTACCGTATTTTCCGGACTATAAGTCACACTTTTTTTAATTGTTTGACTGGTCCTGCGACTTATAGTCAGGTGCGACTTATATATCAAAATGAATTCATACTGACTGAGATGAACCAAGAGAAAAGCATTACTGTCTACAGCCGCGAGAGGGCGCTCTAGTTAGCGGAGTTGTTCAGAAGCGACACCGAGGATGAAGAGTACAGTGATGTGGAATGAGATCGGGAGCTTGGTGAACTTGCTTACCGGTAACTTGCTTGTTGGACTCGCTGGCTTATGTTAATTTAGCCTATTCAGCCTCCCAGGTATATGTTCTTTGTACTATTGTGTAGCTGAATAACTGTTAATGTGTTACGCTAACACACCGGACACCTATTCAGCCTGTTGTTCTGTGTGCTATTGTGCAGCTGAATAACTTGCCTTTCCAGATTAAATGTCAGTTCTCGGTCTTGGATTTTGTAAAATAAATTTCTAAATAAATGCGACTTATAGTCCAGTGCGACTTATATATGTTTTTTTCCTCTTCATGACGCATTTTTGACTGCATTTCCTCTTTTTGACTGATGCGACTTATACTCCGGAGCGACATATAGTCCGGAAAATACGGTAATAACATGACCAAGATTTATCTGTTTAATTTATACAGGGATGATGACTATCCAGTGTTAGTTTGCATTTTATTACTTTTTTCGATTTCTGTACCTGAATACTACTGTAGTATTACTACTAGACCTACCTTACCAAATGGCACAATATCATGATTTCAAACCATTTGAAATAAAATATATACCGATATTTTCCAAGAACCGGTATACCGCGCAACTCTACATCTGATTCGAGTAGGCTTTTGTTTTCTCTCATTACATAATACACTTTACTTTTTAACAGGAGTACTACCGTATCTGACGCAATCCTTGAATATCAATTTGACGCCTTAATTGTTACGAGATGCTCTTGAGGAGACAGAAACGGCTCCTGTGTTTGAGCAGTTGTTCGACTAGCATCTGTTCAGAGCGAGACAAGGCCGCCGAGATGAATAGAAATTAGCACTCTTGGCATTTTCCTGGAGATACACGTTAAACGTGTACGCAAAAGGCTGTTGTACATGACGAGGAGGAAGACGTCTGAGTGTGGTATGACAATTATAGAGTATCTCCTAAAACAAGAACTGTATCTGAAGTGCGTAAACAATGTTTTTGCCATTCTTTCCCCCCCCCCCTTGTTGTCTGTGGATGCGTTTAGAGTTGATTCACGAGTCTATTCAGCGTGTTGTTTTTCTCGGCTGCAGGCTACAATTGAAAGAGATCGCTTTGTGTGAAAAAGTGCTTTTGAAAACATTCCCCTTTACAATCTAATATGAACAGCGGCTCTGTGCTGAATAGCAAGTAAAGAGTGTAGAGCTTGTGGGAATGCGAGAGAGAGACTTCCACAGAGAGATGTATAGACATGTGCACGTGTGAGATTTGCATATTTATACAATTGCACATATGGGATAAGGATATATAGACGTGATGTCATATTTAGTCAACATGAATTGGCCGTAACAAAATTTTTACTTCCAAAACTATAATATTGACTTTATTTTGACATGGACAATAGCAATAGCAAACTAGCTTCATACTACTCGAATTTAGCCATAGTTATTTCACTGTCATATGTCTGGTGTACTCGGTTATCGTTCTAAACATTGAAAATCCATAATACAAAATTAAATGAATTTGAATCAGAGTTTGAATCTTGTTTCCCAGTTATTATTTTGTCGTCTTCTCCTGTTTTTGTCAATAAACAAAAATGTGTTTTCACACACATATTTTCAATGTTTGACATTGGCTGAACAGTGGAGGATGTTGCTTACAGTAGTTGGACTTAATACAATTGACTTGTTTAAGAGAGTGAATAAGTGAAAGAGAAGGGCAAAATGGGGTCATATTTGAGGTACCAGTTTGCATTGTGTGCACATGCATTTGTGTGTTTGACCTGTTGTCCTGCCTGAAGAGTTGAGCTTTCACTCTCACTTTCTTCTTCCTTTCTTCTCCCTTCCTCTCAGTGACTAGTAGGAGGAGATGCAGTCGTTCTCAGACAGGGTTTGATCAGGAGGGGTCTAGCCGTAACACACACACACTCACACACACACATCCAGAACGCTTTCATGCCACCATATAAAGTTGTTTGATGAGCAAACGGCAGCACCACGGGGTCTGTCACAGTCAAACAAGGTCTTTGATTTCCATGCGAGCAGCTAAGCGATAGCGCTTGCTTGAAAGACAGAGATCACGGCTATAGCAGGAAGAATACACTGCAAAAAAATACTGTTTTAATCAGTATTTTTCCATCCAATCAATTCCAGAAGGACAGATTTAAGCTAAAAAAGTAAAATGAGTTTATTTTTTTGTATCTATTTTAAGCATAAACCTTACATTTGATCAGATTTGTGCTTAAAAGAAGGAAAAATAGGTGTGATGAGAAAAAAAATCCATAAGACTTTGTATTTAAAAAAGAGTGACAAACAAGGAAAGAACAGTTTCATTGGTTTGCACTAGAGCTGATAAATCATTGTTCAAAAATGAATTAAACTCAATATTTTAGTCTTGCATTGTCTTTTTAAGTGGATCCTTTTAAGTTTGCCTTCATTAGCAGTCCGCTGGCTCCACAGATTGAACCTAATTAGTTTAAGTGCTAACCTTTTCCTCTCGTTCTGGAGCCGGCCTATCTCTTATGCCTCGGTATGTGGCAGTGCAAATAACTTGGGACTTGAGGTCAGTCTGCGGCATTAGCCTGGGTTTCTTTCCGCAAGGACGGCTAATCTACGCTTCACCTCTTCTTATCTCGCCGACTGGCCGCTCTCTCGCTCGCTCTCTCCGATGGGTTCTGCTGAGGGAGAACGCTGCCTCTCCTCGGCCTTCAGGCTCCAGGGACTTCTGCAGAATTATCATTAGCGCTTCTCCTCCTCGCTGCGAGATTGCCCATCTCTCTCTCCTGCTTTCCTCTTTCTGGTTCTGGTGGCCTGGCTGTCAGATTTCAGAGTGCAGACTGTGTTTTCAGGCTTGAAGGTCGGCGTGTGGGAAGTCTGGAGGATTAGCTTAGTGGCACAAATTGCGTGTCTGCACCGGAGACTTGTCTGATTCTCTTAAGAGAGCAACAAGCTTGTGCTATAGCATATGCTTCAGCAAATGCTGCATGTTTTGGCAGAGTTGAACTGCTTGAGTGTTTTATATGGTGCGTCATAGATCGACAGATTGAATTGTTTGTTTCCTTTGTACTTGATGCTGGTTTAGTTTCAGCAGACTCATCCAAAGTGATTTTCAGGGCTGAGATTGTGGCTGGAGAATATGATACCGTAGTCTATGGTTTTTGTTTTTAATAAATAATCTATCAGCTTTAGAGCTTGTATTCTTTGTACTGATCCTTCAGAAACCATTCTTATATGTTGACTTGCTGCTCAAGAAACATTTCTGATTATTATCAATGTTGAAAACAGTTGTGCTGCTGTTTAATATTTTTGTGAAAACGGTCATATTTGTTTTTCAGGATTCTTTGATGAATAGTTTAACAGAACAGCAAATATAAATCTTTTGTAACATTATAAATGTCTTTACGCTCACTTTAGATCAATTTAATGTATCCTCGCTAAATAAAAGTATTAATTTAAAAAAGAAAAAACTCCTATTAATAATACATAATTTGCATAATTTTCCAAATATCTAAATTTCAGTGAAAATTTTCAGTGAAATGATCTGATAGAGCTCCAAAAAGTACACCTGCTCCATCACCATCTCAATTATTTCCACATTTTAGTGACTTGATTTTTACATACGCATTAAGCAATTTCTGAGAAACACAGTTGACATTTGAAATCAACCCAAACAAACACACCCCTCCCTTCATTGCTTCATTGCCGCCCCCAAAATGCACGGACAGGCAAAGAGTGGATGCCTCTTTATCATAGCTGAAGCGAAGCGAAATAATGCTTCACAAAAAATAAAGCAAAGATGATAAACGAACGACAAGAAAGAACAAAAAATTATCATACAGTACAAAAGAGTATATACAAGCAAGAGTTGGTTGCTAGTTGCCAGCAGCTCCAGACAAACAATGACACTTAAAACTGTCCTGTTAGCTAACATTACATCTACAGCATATCCAGTTCTGTGAAACATCGCAAAACCACGTGTTCTCTTTTGTAATGTCCTTTTCTCTTTTGTTATGCCTCTCATCTTCAATTCTCCCTCTTTCTCTCTCTCTCCTCATGATTGTATTGTGTCACATGATATTGATATTGTGCCACATGATCTATCATGATTGGACACGCCCCCCTACTGCTGATTGGCTACTAGAGTGTTGCGGTGCTCTGTCTGATCCACTTTCAACAACATTGCTGAGAAATCTCTTAATGCACCTTTAAGAAAATCGAAGTGGTGTTGTTAGCTCTGGCCACATGCGCCGCCCGCCACAATGCTAAGATGTTGTTGGCGATTGCCAGGCGATTGCTATGCGCTTACTAGTTCTAAATATCAAAAGAGTTAGCGGCCGTTCACACAGAACACGTTTTCCCATTCCAATGCGCTACTTTTCCATTGTTTTTCTGAGTAAACACTCGCTAGACGGACCATTGCACTCGCGTCACGCGTCTTACACACGACATGGCATTCCAAAAACGCAGCACTCCAGTTAAAATAAGTTAAACTTTTTAAAAAACGCATCGCCTTTTTTCACTCCACTAAACTTCGTCTTACGCTTTTAACAGGAAAAACGCATTCTGTGTGAACTGGCCCTTACTACTTATGTGTGACTCCGTGGTATTTTTTTCACGTTTTATCATAAATCATTTGATTTTTGTTCATTATGTGGGATTTGATGTGTGAGCAATAATAACAGTGAAATTAGACTCCAGTCAAAGATGTTTGCCGCTTTGACGTAGTATCAGGCTGCGGCTTGTCTGAGATTATTGCAGAAGCGGCGTTTGATTTGTTACACCAGCGCACCACGTTATCGCTCAGAGTCTGAGGCCAAGGCATTGTTTGATATTATAAATGATCATCTATTAGAGTGGATGATTGTTTATTGTGCCCTAATACCCCCATAAATAACAGAGTGCTCCATCAGTTTACAGAAGCAGAGAGTCTGCGTTCAGCACGAAACTCAACCGATCACTCACAACCTCACTGTCAGAGAGCGTTTCAAATGCCCGCCTGACGCTTGACAGCTTGTCATTTTTTGATGGTATCTCACTGGGTGAAGGCCTGACTGTCATATTGATTGACAGATTGGATTTTTTTTTTTTATGTGTATGCAACATAATTCAGCTGCTTGTATATTTGCTAATTCCCTTCATGCATTTAGCTGGCGTGTTGCAGATGTGTATGCATGCATGTATGCGGGGGGGTTTCCTGCAGAAGCCGTCCCGCGGCTACATGAACACGAGGAATGAGTTCTACTTGCTGATTGGTTCATGGCTAATGTCCATGTAAAGCCTGGAGGAGAGCAGACAACTTTGACCTTGACAAAATAACCTATGGGATGCATGTAGATTGCCTCGTGCTTCTTTTCTACCTTTGTTTTTTATTCTGTCCTTCATCTCTCTCTGTCTGTCTCTCTTTCTCCTGAGATCTCTCACTTCAGTAATCCAAGTGGCTCAAGATAAAAGCGCTGGCGTTGACTCCAGTGTCTTCACTGCTTTAATACAAATTAATCCCCCTCATTGATTACAAACTTACAAGCTTATGCACAGCTTATCAAAATAAGCCTCTACCTGGTTTAAACCATTCACTCACACTGTGCTGTGCTACACTCGCTCATACATGTGTCCATTTGTTCAAACCTAGGGTTAAAGGATTCAACTTTGGTGTGTAACTCGCTCTGCGCAATTGATGACGCAAATAATGAGGGGAGGTTTGCCATTATGCTTCTACTTTCTACTTTTATTTCTACTTTTTGTGTTGCAACACACTGGTATGCTAAAGCTTATCAATCATAATGTCATTTTACAAGTCTAGACAAGATGCAGAATAAAATTGTGCTTGTTCTTTGGTCACAATATTGGTTTGGTACACTGCTAAAATCAATAGATTTCATGTTAATTAATTAGCATTTTCTGGCAATTATAACCTCTTGCACTTGTCATGCTAGAAAGCACAATGATCATCAGTTGTGATTGAAAATCTCACATATTGTCCTGTGATCTCTTCTTGGTTCATACAGGATTTATCACATACGAAAGAAGTGCAAGATTTTATAGAGCGGAGATACATTTGGGACACACCACAAAACTTCAAAGGTTGATCGCGATGTAGAGAGAATTTACCTCAAGTTGTCTTGTCATGTTGCATTACTTATGACTGATTTCCCAGCAGCGCTTTACTAAAGTCTGAACATTCGATATGTCATTATGAATTCAGGCTGTCTGAATGTGTGCTGAATTGTGGAAAATCCATTTAGTGCATACTGTATACTACACAGAATACACTATATAGTGCTTACAATTGAAAAAACATAGTGTGCAACAATAAATATGGCTACTTTTTTTTTAACCAAATGTAAGCAGTAAAACTGTTACATAATTAATTTGGCTTAAATTGGTTTTCAAACATTGTGACTTTTTTGGGGGATGTAAATATACATGTTAACTTGTTAAACGCCAGTGGTGAATGTTAATTCAAGAAATTCCAGAAGTCTCTCACACCTAGGGTTGGGAACCGAAACGCGGTGCCAATAGGGAACCGGTTCCGACGTGAACGGCAGTAACGAGACCGAATAAGAACCGCCCCCTGTAAAACATCTCATGTTCCAATTTTTACATCCGTAGCCTATTAAACGGCGCAATTTTTCATTTAATCAGAAATCTGAATTTTTTTAAATATTTAGGTTAATATTGTGTCCAGTTTGGCCCTGTAAATAAAAGGGTATCATTTTTTGACAAAGTGTGTGCGGTTTCATTTTCTTAAGTACCGGTTCAAGAACCGTTTAAGCACCGGAACCCTTTAAAAAAGGCCGAGTATGTACTGGTATCGGATAACAACCAACCAATACCCAACCCTACTCACACCACAGCAGAGTTTGGGCCGTATCATTTCAGTAGATCTCACTGCCAGTGGCGTCCCTTTTCCATCTGTCTGAACTTTTCTTCCTTTCTCTATTCGTCTCTTTCCATCTGTCTCAGTCATTTTATTCTCTCTCTCTCTCTGATGGATGTAATGTGTGGGTTGAATGGAGAGATCGATCAGGCGCTGTGCGTTGAAGCAGTCAGGCTGCTGGGCCTCTGCGAGCGCAGATTATTTCCCAAATTATTACAGCCGCCAGATGCTTGTCAGAAGACTCTCTCCGTCAAGGTTACTCTCTCTCTCTCTCTCTCTCTCTCTCTCTCTCTCTCTCTCTCTCTCTCTCTCTCTCTCTCTCTCTCTCTCTCTCTCTCTCTCTCTCTCTCTCTCTCTCTGCCTCCCTCCCTCCCTCTCTGTTTATTCCTCCTTTGTCTTCTTTTTCTCTTTTCTCATCTGGTCTTTTCGATCCATTAGCATAAAGTTTCCACACTGCAGCGTAATTTGGCCAGGAACTGCTCACTTAGACTGTCCGTGACAGGAACGAGTTAAGGAGTGTTTTATAGGTGATGATGGATGAGATGTGATGTCAAAATATGTGGAAGACTTCACATGAATATTAATTAGCTCATGCTGATCTTGCTCGGTAATCTTCCAAGACTGTCCAGTCACGTTAGCAAATTAATATTCATAAACCAAGTCAGATAAGTCCTGTGTGTGGCCTTGTAGACATTCCACATTGTTTTGCCATTGAGATGTGCTGTTTATTTATCTATTTATTTATCGGCAAAATGTATACTGTCTTTAAAACATGGTTGGCTTCTAATTGTTTACAAATAAATGAAAACCAGACTGAGATTATAGTTACTGTTCTAGTGGAGGCTGGGGTACAGCACAGCTAGACTTTGGCTCTTTATCACCTCACGTCAAAACATGTTCAAATCTAGGTGTAAATATTGAAGTTATGTTTCTTTCACTTATCTAGCAAAGATTAAATTATGTGTGACGTTTAAAGGCCTTGATAACGCTTTGATAGCATCCAGACTTGACTGTTGTAATGCGTTATATATGGGAATTAGTCAGTCATCTGTTTCTAGTTTACAAAAAGTTCAAAATTCATCTGCTAGACTTTTAATGGGGATACAAAAAAACTGACCACATCTTACCCTGGTCTCCTTGCACTGGCGTCTGGTCTATTACAGGCTTGATTTTAAACTTCTGTTATTGGTGTACACATCCTTGCATGGACTCGCACCGGCCGGCCTATCTCTCAGATCTCTTAACTGAATATCAGACTGGACAAAGTTTGAGATCAGCGACTCAGAAGCTACTCAAAATACCCAGGACACATCGAAATCAAAAAGGAGATCTTGCTTTTGCTGTAGCAGCGCCTAAACCTTGGAATAGTTTTCCTAAACATATTAGAGACGCTACTACTGTACAGGATTTTAAAGTATAACTCAAAACACATCTGTTTTCAATAGCTTTTAATCAGTGACTATTTTATTATACTGTATGTGTTGCCTATATGTTTTTTCTCTTTTTGTGTTCTGTGTGACATTGTAAAGCACATTGGTCAACTTGTGTGGTTTTAATTGTGCTATATAAATAAAGTTGCTATTGCTAAGTTGCTATAACATATTATTTAAAGATAAATATTTCATGGAAACATATTTAAACATCTGTTATAGTTATTTTTTCTAAAAAAAAAAAGGTTTTTACATATACACAAATATGTTATTCTTAAGTATTTTTTAATTAATTATTTAAAAATTATCAATTGATACAGTATCATAATTTTCATATCATTTAATATAATTGTAATAAATAATCTGGAAGTCAACAATTTAACATCAGAATATGGATATAAATCAAATATAAAATTATTTAAACAATTAAACTTGTCAAGAGCAAATTGATTGCTTTGAAGTTGTTGTTGTTGTTGTATACGTTTGGCTGTTCATGTTAGTGTTGTATCAACTTCCTTTACTCGTTCTTGTCTCGGTCTCTAAGAGGACTCAGGATTTTATTTCAAGAACGATCAGGTCAGGTCAGGTCAGGTGGTCAGGTGAACTTTATTGTCCCACAAGGGGAAATTCATGTGGTCATTCATTACGCGCTCTTGTCACAACATATTCTCTAAAAACATAAACACAACACATGAAACACAACAGTCAAACCAATAAAAAAAATTAAAAATAAAAACTGCAGAAATGACAATCACAATCCAACATTTAACGTTCAAAATGTATAATATTATCAGGTAACTAAATTGTACTCATTGTACAGCTGAGCTGCCGACACCTGGTCAATTACCGACGATCAAGACCGCACAGCAGTGTTTCATTACTGAACGAATCCGCTTCTTTGAACGAATCGGTTGAGTAAAAGATTCAGCGACTTTTGCCACTACCTTTTTAGTTTAGCCGATTTTAGTTTGATATTTAAAAGTATCATTTATTTAATTAATCTCAACATTATTTACACCTTTTTAAATTCAGATGCAGTGCAAATATGAATTATGTTGATTGTGATTTCATTTGATTGGTAACATCTTTATAGTGTCTTATTATTTTAATTGCATTTATTGATTAAATATAAGACTTTTGTCATGCAGTAAATGTGGATCTTTCAGATTAATTTTATGAATGCTGGTCTTGTCTTGGCCTCGACTCAGTCTCAACCGCTCAAAGACTTGGTCTCGACACACAGTTGTCTCGGTCTTGACTTTGGACTTGACTAAAGGACTATTTGTGCAATTGGAAATTGCATAACTCCAGCCAATAATATTAGAGCTTGCCATTTTGCTGTTGTTTGTTTGCAGTGTTTGAGGTCTGCAGCTGGGACTGTTCCTTCTCTCACGTGTGCATGCTGTGTCTTTGGGGCCGTGTTTTGTCACAGTGCCGGTCAGAGTAATTCCTACTTGTGTAAGGAATGTAATTACGTTCTGCTGGTGTGATTAAGATCGTGAAATGTGCGGTGTCTGCCCAGGACAAAAATAAAGAGCTGTTTTGGATGTAGATTTTATAATTATGGAATAGCAGGGCCACAATTTGAATCCAAAAACACAAATATCTACCCCATTAAAATCCTGCCGGCTGAGCATCCGCTAATCAGCTTATGTGTTTCCTCTCAAGTGATTACTCTGCTCTAAACACTGGATGAGCTGGGGACTTTACCTTCTCAAAGCACATCTCCACGTATTTCCTCCTGCACTGCTGCATATTCAAGCAACTTTTGATGACGCTGTTTGTTTTTTATTAGGTTTGCACATTTGAGTTAACTTTTTAAGATGAATTAGCTGAATGTTTAATGCCACTAAATTGATTTAATACAGTTTATGCATATACCTCATTTTGACATTTAAACCAGCTTAATTTTGTTCTGTCCTCTTTATAGCAACTAATGGGAAAAGAGGAAAGGGCTCAGGCATCCACGTTCACTTCAATCTCATTTATTAATTCATCTGATCCAGATGGGACTTTTAACAAAAATAAAATCATTATGGCAGAGTGTAATTATCATTGAGCTCAACAGGTATGAAATAATACCTGCGAGCAGAACCGCATGGAACTTGCACCTGCAAAATTGAAACATCCATAATTTACAGAGTTCTAAATATCCCCTGTTCCTTGTGTTTATTTATGAAATATTTTTGCCAATTTGATCAAGCGTTCATCTATCAATTAGAAAAAACAGCTTCTTATTTTGTCCTATTTTCCAGGAAAAAAACAATCTCAAAACATTAAAATAATCAAAATGCTTGGCACATCATTTTCTAAGAATTGTTTTCAGAGTTAATTAATGTGATATTTGTTTTACCTCATTGCCAAATTGTGTTCACTTGAGCATAAATCTATAAAAACATTTTTTTATTGAGGTTTAGACTTAAAGAAAAAAAAGCACTTTTTTTGCATGTACTGTGTGTGCCATGTGTGCATATTCAAATATTCAAGTGAGTTATTCAAATCTATCCTTAGTTTTCATATATTTGTTTTTCTATGAGAAAATTAAAGTCATATTATTTTCTATGTTTATGAGGCAGTGTTATGTTTAAATCATTGAGATACTATTATAGTTTTTATTAGTATTTTTAATTATATTTTGTTTATTTTTCCGTTATCATTTTAGTGTCAGTTAAAGTTTTAGTAATTATTTTTTTGTACATCAAGTTAAACTACATGAAAATGGGAAATGTTTTTTTATGATTTTAGTTTCAGTTTTAAAAATAATCCTGTTTTGAGGTTAAATCTGGGTGATGTTCATTTTGAAAGCATTGTGGCCTCAGACTGACTTTTAAACTCTCTTGTCTTCTTTTGGCATGTTAGTCTGATACATTAACATGATTAATTATGATCTATCGTGTGCAAATACTGGGTAACTACTCCAGGAGAATAGCCCAGTTATCCAGGTTTATGCCAAGTTATCAAAGAACTGAAGAGCACTAAAGTTCTTCAGTTTGTTTGCTAATTGTACTATAAATATCAGGCAGGTTTACAGAGAGCAGGACGCATTTGGAAAGACCTGTGATGGAGCTTTAGAGTGATGATACACCAAACTGGGAGCAAATGTTTGATGGTGCTGAGTGGAAAAAGACAGAGAGAGAGAGAGAGAGAGAGAGAGAGAGAGAGCAAAGGAAATGGATAAGAGATGAATTGCTTTCTCGGGAGAATAAGAAAATGAGATTAGATCAGAAGTTTCAAGGCTGCTATAGCTTATCCTTTCACTATTTAAACTATCACAATACAAACAATCCCCTCAGACGCCCAGCGCCTTCTCCACACCTATCCAGAGTGTCCTCAGGAACGTGCATGAGTGTGTAAACCACCTTCTTTTCTAAGTTGTTTTCATTTTAAAGACATAATTAATGTGTAGGTTCAGAACTAAATGCCTACATATACTGCACAGTATATAATGCATTATACACTAAATTGGTTCAAGAAGTATGGAGAAGTATTGTCTCATTATGTAATGACTAATTCAGCAATGGACTAATTAGATGATTCATTTAAAACAGTTTGATATGTACTTTACTATAACATTTATTGAAATATATATATATATATAATTATAGTGTAATTACACACACACACACACACACACACACACACACACACACACACACACACACACACACACACACACACACACACACAGCATATATATATATATATATATATACATATGATATAGTGTGTCTGTGTATATATACTGTATATATAAATATCTCATATCTAATTTCATTATTTAAAGTTGTTGAAAACGTCCTTTCTAAATCAAGGTCATCTAATGCTGTTGAGTAGAGACCAGTCTCTGTTTTGCGTTTGTAAGGTTTTAGATGCTATTTATGCCCTGAAAAGGGACTAATACTCCATCACGACAACAGGACAAACTAAAGAACATATATAGTTGTCGTCCCCTCGTCTGAAACCCCATCGGCTGGTCTCGGTTTGACATTAGTAGCGTCTCGCTGTGTGGATTTCTCAAGGGCCTTTTACCTGATTAGACTCAGATTAGAGTGCTCTTTCAGTCTCTCCCACATACACGCTACATCTCTTACTCTTTCCTTAAAGTTTTTCTTTTCAAAGTCTTCAAATGACATATAATCCCTCATTTACATCCTCAGCTGAATAAATGTATTTCTGGAGCAGTGGACGACCCCTTTAGAGGACAATGCTGTCTGGACTATTTGAACTCGCTGATTCTGTCTGATCCTCTTCGATTTTACAGATCTGTCCATCAGACGGGCGTGTGACGAATCCAGTTCAAGATGATCGTTGCTTCTCGCTAGGAAACGTAGCGTCACTCTAGTGCACAAAACTTTGATGAAAACAATCATTTTGGTGCAGCTAGTGGGGCAGAATTCACTTTTTTTACTTCGGGTTGAATACAAGTTAAGCTTAATCAACAGCGTTTGTGGCATAATGTTGATTAATACAAAACAAAAAAACAAAAAATCAACTCATTTGTTTTCTTTAAAAAAGGCAAACGCCTTGATTACTTACAATGAAAGTGAATGGGACTCATTTTTGGATGAGTTAAGTAGAAATGTGAAGCCTATAATCTTATAAAAACAATAATTCTTCTATTTAACTTGTCTTATTTGAGTTGTACAGTTCGCCTCAATTTTATGTTTTAGGGTTGTCATGGCATGAAGTTGTTAAATTGGATATAACTTTACACACAAAAGGTTTTTTTTTTACACGTTTTTTTTTTTAACAACGCGGCGGTACGTTTTGGTGGATTTTTTTCCCACTTAGCAGCAAAATCGACTTAAGATACTCTTTTTTGTCTTTTTTTCCATCAAACAGAAACGAGTAATACATAATTTGAAACTGTAAAAATCTGCTTTTATTGTGTATACTCACAATAACAACAAAACTTTATGCTTTTGTAAAATAAAGAAAACAAACAGGGTTCGCTTACTGTCGTCTTAGTCTCTGTGAACTTCTTTCTGAAACTCGTCACAAAAATGAATACTTGTCACACAGACATGAGGGATGTGTCTTTATAAAGCTTGAAGTGTCATATCGAAAACAAATATTCTCTGTTTATGTAATCCGTATGAAACGATAGGTACAATCTTCCCAACCTGACCTTATTATTTTGAACGACTTCTGAGAGATGCTTTGTTGGTGCTCCGCAGTGTTATTTTTGTATTATTTACAAACTATGATAGTATTTATTAATATTATTACTTTTTAAATTAGATTTACATTTATATTTTAATTTTTGTATTTAATTTTAAGTCATTTTGTTAAGTGGTTTTGTCATTTTTATTAGTTAAATCTTTCATTTATTTTATTTATTTTTAGTATTTAAAAAATATAAATATTTAGTAATTTTTCAACTTATTTATTTCAGTTAGTTGCCAAGGCAGCATTTCTAATTTTCATTTAAGTTTAAGTGTTCGATTTTATTTCAGCTTTAGTTCAATTAGAGAGTTCAATTACAATATCAACTCTGGTGCTCATGAAGCATTGTATCACTAGCTTGCTTTCTGCTAATGCATTATAATAACAAGCTAAATTCAAGCATGCTATGCTACAGTAAGTAAATGGCAGTCAATCTGATGTAATTTCCCATTTTAGACTGGACCGTTCTCATTTTGGGTCTTGAAATAGGCAGCGACTGCTATGAAGTCCATGTAAATGTAATGAACTGAGCGAGTGCTGATTTTGGAGGTGGGATGTTGAATTGCTCTGAGCTGCTAGTATCATTGAAATGATTTTGCCCCCTCAACATCCAACCGTCTATCCACGTTTCCACGCTCCGTTTGCTCAAGGCCTCCATTTTAATTTGCCAATCTGTTGTAATTGCTTTGAGAGCTGGCTGGCTCGGCATATTTTCTTCAAAGCCCCCCAATCTGACACACATGCGCGTGAGTGTGTGTGCGCACTCATAGACGTCTCAGACACCAGCTCTGATGCACACGACCACACACACGGCATTGCATGTGCACAAAAAACACGACGACGCGCATTGTCGAACACAAGCGCTGTCTGTTCACCAAAGCGCCTACATTGCGACGCTGTCATCTCACTGCAGATCTTTCCCTTCTGAATATGAAAAATACAATAACTCAGCGCCACAGATATCTGTCACCACGTGCTCTGCGTGACCTTTCTTTTTTCTCGCAGCGTTTCATGATTGCTGCCACGGATCTGAAGCTACATGAACGTGATTGAAGTAAAGGGCAACGAGATGGGAAGCAAAAATAAACAGTTCGCCCTTGAGCTCCAGACTGTGTGTGTGTGTGTGTGTGTGTGTGTGTGTGTGTGTGTGTGTGTGTGTGTGTGTGTGTGTGTGTGTGTGTGTGTGTGTGTGTGTGTGTGTGTGTGTGTGTGTGTTTCAGACGAGGAAGGGAGAGAAGGACGTGGAAGAGAGTGGGGCGGCTTGATAGACTAAGATAACACTGCCATGTCAGTACCTAAAAGAACATTGTTGGCTGTCATCTCTCTCCGACTATCTCGTCCGCTCTGTCTGTCTCTCTTCATCTCTGCTGCTGTGTATATTACGACAATCTGTAGTGAGCTGCCTACCTAGACAGCATCTTTAAGTTTATGACTTTATGTTGACTTTAAGTACACCCGAGCTTGTCATAGACATCTAGCCATGTTGTTTTTTAATTGGTCTTGCATGACTGTAATATTTTACCAGATTTTAGTCCAATTTTAGGCTGGACAGTTTTCATGTTGGGTCTTGAAATAGGCAGTTTGCATATTCATATTGTTTAATGTGAGAAAAGAAAACATAAGGAATATTTTTCTACATGGAGGACATTTGAAGCATGTTATTTTGTTCCTAATCAATAAATTAGAAAATGTCAAGAAGTATGAACTAGATGCAGATCATCTTAAAATGGACAAATATTTCCGAATTAAACTGTTTGGCTATGCAATATATAAAGGTATTCATTGAAAAGTATCAATCTAACTACATGAAAAAAACATTTTAATAAAATGGGATATTTAACCCCATATTTAGTAGTGTTTGCTAAGGGATGCATCACTGTTGCTGTTCATTTTCATTTAGTTCAAACTCCAACCTTAAGGATTGAACTTTTGTGTTTCACTGTAGATATGAATGATACCTCAAATCATGTGTTTTCTTGAAGAGATATGCTATCACTATGATTTTCACCTGGCAGGCAATAAAACAGGTAAATCCCCTAGACTTATACACTGTAGTAGTGTTATTATATTATTATGTATATACTATTGTAGTATTTATTCATGTTTTGATTTTTTTTTCAGTTTCATTTTATATTTATTATTATATAGTATACTGTAGCTAAACTTTAGTAATTTTAGTACTTCAACTTAAACTAATTTATTTCAACTGATTGACAAGATAGTTGCCATTTCTAATTTTATTTTTATATTTTTATTTTACTTAATTTTATTTCATTTTATTTACCAAAAACATTTGTTAAATTTTAGTTTCTTCAAAAAATGTAATAATCTAATAAATATCTTCTGTATACTACCGGTATGTCATTTTTGTCTTGTCAAGAGTATAAGGTTCTTATCTTAGCAACATGCTTGAAATTATATTTGGAATCAGTTGTGTGTCAAGCACTGTTTGTGAGACGTACAGAGTTGCTGCCTGTGTAGTGTATTTCAGATGTCATGTCTTAGGCTCCATTCGAGTTCAGATGCTGTCTCAGAAGGTAGTTGCCTGTGTAGATCACAGACAGCGAGGGCGCTGACTAGTAACAGAGCTTATGAGACCCGAAAAGCTGACCTTCCCTTCTGCCTGTAGCCAAACGCACATCCAGAGATGATATTCGTATCAACATCAGAGCGCCGCGGAGGGGTTTTCAGGGTGAGGGTGTTTGAGTGTGAATGTGCGTGTCCTCTATTTGCTTTATAAGTGCAGGTGACGGACACACTGCGGCGACGTGTCTCTCTCTGTTTGTTTGTGTGGAACAGGACGACAGGCTGCGAGTGTCCTCATGGTGTCCTCTTCAGCCCACGCTTGGCTTTTGTACAATAACTGTTGAGGCTGTTCAGCCGGTGTCAGCACTTATGGTACCTGCACAAGTGTGTGTGTGTGTGTGTTTGTGTGAGCACATATAAAAACCCTGCATTGTGGAGGCAAATCTCACGATGCCAATGAGGTAAACGGCTCATAAAATGACTAAATTAAGTTTTATTTCAGAAATAAAATTAGAAAAGTGAAGTGTTAATGTAAATTGATAAAGTGTTAATGTAAATTGATAGCATTTTTCTGCCATACACATGCAAAAATGTTGTCAAAATTGAGTTTTTGAGAAAATAGGGTATAGGCAATTTTTGGAGAGGCTAGCAATAGCGCGCTAGCTTTGAAAGCATAAGATCTCACCCTCCCTCCAAAGCCACGTCTCCTCCAAAACATGTGAACGCGTAACAGCAGGGAGCCAAAGCGACACGAGAGACAGAGCTCTAGTTGTACCACCTGACTGCTGCAGATTTATTTCGGTGTTGATAGTGTTGCCATTGAAACGCATAAATTCAAGTTACGAACGGCTCCGAGTATAACGTCACGGGTTTCCATCTCTTCCAAATGACAGTAGTTATGGCGTGAGCGCAGCATAAGCTGTTGTTTGGGTTCAGTAGGAACTGTAACACAAACTGCTGTTTCGTTTGTGGTGCTCTGTGACTGACGTCTGTCTAACTCTGCAGAGCATGAAACGTGTTGATGACATGGGATGTCTGCGCGGAGGTATGGAAATACATGTGTTGACAGGCAGGTAGGACATCGTATCGGACCGAATGCAATGATTGGACACACATTTTATGGTCTTACGCCTTCCACAGCCGATATATATATATATAAACACATTTAGACCACTTAACTTAGTGATTGCTGTCAGGATGTGAAGAGACTTTCAACCAGCTTAACAAAACTGTTTATGGAGCAAATAACCTACCCTGTGCTCTCATGATGTCTACAATTATGTCAGTGTAAAATATTTGCATTTATATTGACTTATTTAATGTCGATTCCTTGCGAAAACTATTTGAAAATAGCTCTTATGCATTTAATGTCAGGTTAGACAGTGATCTCTGGTCTTTTTCGTCTCATGTCCAAACGGAGACATCCCAAATTCAAGGTTTTTCCAGAGAATAGGCCTTTTACACTGTCTGAGCAGAGATGTAGATTAGCCTTGGATTTCTACACCCACTCCACTTTTGTGTGTTTGTCATGTTTACTTGCCATCAGACCCATTATCCAGTTTATTCTCATCCACTTGTGCTTGTTGTCTCAAAAGAGTTTCAATTAAATTCAGACAATCTCTGCTTCAGTCAGCTGGAGTGATTCAGAGAGGCTGGTTCGACTGAGAGGAATGAAACCAGGAGGAGGAATAGGCTAAGGAATCATGCTTTTAAAACCAACAGATGATATGTAAAGCTCTGGTGTTTATTTCAGTGTGATGGAAAACCACGTGTGTGACAATATTGTAGTTATATGTAGTCTGATAAAAGTGTTTCATAGATAGATAGATAGATAGATAGATAGATAGATAGATAGATAGATACATAGATAGATACATAGATAGATACATAGATAGATACATAGATAGATTTCTGATTATTATCAATGTTGAAAACAATTTTGCTTCTTCATATTTTTGTGGAAACTTTCAGAATTCTTTGATGAATGGAAAGTTCAAAAGAACAGCATTTATTTGAAATAGAAATCTTTTGTTACATTATACTGTCACGTTTGATCAATGAAATGCTTATTTGATGAATAGAAAAATTAATTCCTTTCAGACTTTTGAATGGTGGTGTACACAGTATTGCATGTTTGAAGTATGTGAAATATGATGTAATAAGGAACATTTCATATTCTGCACATGACCTCATAATTTTACATGTTTAATTCAATAAGTGTTTTTTAATTTAGGAATAGGTACAGTTTGCATTTCAATTTGCATTTCAAAAGTTTGACTAAAATGTCTTGAAACATGAAATGCCATTAGCATTTGTTTTATTCAATAATGTGATATTGTAAGCAAAATGGAAATTGATTGAATAAGTGGCTACTATGAAGGCAAACAAGTGATTACTGAACAAAGAGGGGGAGAAAAGCACACACACACACACACACACACACACACACACACACACACACACACACACACACACACACACACACACAGGACAGAAGCTGAAAGTTTTGAATTCCAATGGCAGTCTTCCTGTGCGTGCGTGCGTGCGTGCGTGTGTGTGTGTGTGTGTGTGTGTGTGTGTGTGTGTGTGTGTGTGTGCCCATCTGTTATTGTGTGTGTTCTGGCTCAGTGGCTGTAGTGATTGGGTTTAATCCCAGCTGAGCGCTGAGGAGTGAATGAAGGGCTTAGAGCCCAGAGCGAGACCTGGACACTGCTGCATCTCTCCTCAGCTTCAGTTCTGGTCTTGTGAAGTTGTACATGGAGAACTTTGGTTTGGACCAAACTGACTCTGACATGCACTGAAGAAGATTTGATTTCTCTGAGGTTGCTCTTTTGTAGATTTAGAAATGAAGTTTTCCCCTGTTGTTGTTAATTCACGGGACCGGACACCAGGTATTTTGCCAAGAAATCTCTTTTAGCTATTTTATATGTCGGCATAGGAGAGAAAGGGCGTTTACTGTAGAGATGTTCACATACTCAGCTTTTTCCAGCCTTCTCCATTCCTTTGGACAAAGAGGTTGAGTTTTATACGCTCAGAGGAACATATGGTTTCTATTTATGCTTCGTTGGAAACTTCATACACTGCATACACATCCATGTCTCTGACTCTTCCAGCACACACACTCCCTGTCTCCTACTCTCACACATATATTCAAGAACACTATGATTCACAAAATACAATGATTACAAATGATTATGAATACTAATATAGAGTAATAATATTAAATAATACAATTTTAGTCTTCATCTTTCATACACTGAAAAAAAAATTCACTCATAAATTGCTAGTAAATTTCACAAAATCGTTACAAAGAAACACAGTGAATGAAACATTACATTATGAAGCAGAAAGACGATGGTTCTCCTATTATGGTGTAAACTGTTGTTATCATTCATAGCGGCATAACTTCCACGTGAATAGCAGCTCAGATCATTCGATTTTTGTTGAATTTAATGAGAAATGTCATGTCAAAGTCCAGACTTTTGATTGCACTTTGAGATGTTGAGATCTTTTATGAACTCTCAGATGAGACCCATCACTATGTGAAGATCTGAGCATTTACTTTCAGTGCTGTGGTGAAACCGCTGAGATTTGACCAGTTTTGATAAGGTCCCCTTTAAAGAAAAACAACTGACATTTTTCAAGTCATCTCAAAAGTCTTCATATACTGTAATCTTAAAGCTCTTCAGACTCCAGGAGAAACTGTTAAAATATTATCAGATTTTTCAAAAGTTTTCAAAAATTATTCTCAAAGTTGATATATTTGTGATTTGGATGTTTTGTGCTTCAATTAGACAGTAATGTAGGCCTCACAAAGGAAAGGAAAGGCTGCATGTATTTGTCTGTCCATTCACTTTTCCATCCATTCACACCATCTCTCTATTTGTCCATGTGTTCATGTAACACACAGCACAGCAACACACACTTTGACTTCCTCTTCCACACGCTTCAGTGTGTGTTGAATTAAACCATTTAACTCTGTTGATTGACCTCAATGCATCAGATTTCTCAGTGTGAGATGCCTGTATATATATCTGGAATAACAGGCTGCCATACTACTCTATAAAATATGCACACACTGCACAGAATGCAAAAGATTCGGTTTTCACTATCAAATCAATTTCTGCATATGCATAATGAATAATATCACTTTCCAATCAATTCAATCTATTTTTTTTCCATTGAATATCCTGTTTCCCTTGGAAATAGGTCACATTACAGAGGTAAAGCAGGTTGCAGAAGCAATTTCATTTGGACTTTTTGGTTAAAATGGAAAATAACCAGATTTATTTACAATATACTGTAGTTAGCTAGCACTGCGGTGCAGTGCATACTGCTCACAAAATACTATTTCCATCCATCCATCCATCCATCCATCCATCCATCCATCCATCCATCCATACAATATTTATATTACATGTTGTATGCTAATATGTACAGCCATTGTGTGTTTGTTCTCTTTGACTGCTTGTGTGAGTGATTATAGTTGCCCTTTGAGTTACTGTGAAACAGCAGTTATGAATATTAAGGTTTTTCATTTTTACAGCTCTTGGAAAGGATTTTATATTCCTGGAATGACTGAAAAAAGAGAGAGTGAGACAGATAGGGCAAGCTGAGGGAGAAAAGAGGGAATGGAATTAAAAAATAGCGGAGAGAGGAAAATATCTATCTGTCATTGCCTTTGGTTTATAAGCCATTTGTTTTGTCCATTGATGTCAGCACAGAAGACAGAGCCGTGTGGGATCATTTATGTCCGCATAGCACAAACAGTGCAGGACGAGTCACGTGCTGAAGTTTAATTCTTCAGGTCAGGGGTTTGCGCTTTGTTTAAATCCCTGCATAATAGTGAAGCGTGCCTTAGCAAACTTGAGCAATTGCACCAAATACTGTCAGACAGAGAGAGACCGAGCCCAGAGAAGACGGGCAAAAAAAGAGAAGGTAAAGAAGATGGATAGATAAAAGGAAGTTAAGGCAATAAGAGAAAGACAGTACAAAACAATAAGTCTCAGAGATTGGATTGCTGTGACACAGAGATGAGAGACACGATTACTGATCAGACAGATAACGAAGCCATATTGAATTTTCACTGTTTCGCTGACTTCTTAAATGCCACTCTGCACTCTTCAAACTCCTAAACACTGTCTTAGTTAAAAGAAAAATATGAAATGGCATTCACAGCATTTTTAATATGCCACATTTCCAACTGAAATTAAGTCATAAAAATGAAAAATGAAAAGTATATATTTTTAACAATTAAGCTTGTCTGTTGACTACTGTAATGCGATATCATTGCTGTAAACGTGATGACAAATTATTTAAATTGTGTCATAAGTAGTGTTTTTAACTGAATTTATTTCATTGTTAATATGCTACATTTTAAATATACGAATATAAAGAGACCTAAAAATATAATTCAATGTATTAATGCAAAATATAATTTCCTTTTTCTTTTCTTTCAATGTTAGGTTAAATATGTTATATTTTTTTTCCAATTTGGATCAGGTTATGATATTATTTCACATTTTTTCAAATATAATTATATCTATTTTTTCTGTTATTGCAGTGTTGCTTACATTATTTCAGAGATGGAGATAACTTGCATTGATGTATTAAGTACATATCGTACAATAAGACCAGAAGCTTTTATGACAGTACAGTACACTGGTTTCACATTGTCTTTTATGTATTACTCAGAGGAGGCCAAACAAACTACATACTTGCCAGATTTGTTCTCCACTGTAAATATTGCACCAATCAGAGGTGTCATGGCTGTTTAACTGTGCATATGTGATTTGTGCACAGCTTAGCGGTCATCAATCAGTGATCCAATGGCCTCTCAGAGTTAAATGTCAGCTATTGTAGTCTCGACATTAACAGCGAATGCCCTCAGGTTAACTGTACTGAGCTGATTATATTCAGGCACAGATTGTATAATACTATGAGTGTGTGATACACTCTGTCACATGCAGATTTCTGCAACCAAGCCCGGTTTACCGTTTAAACCGGGCCAGAGCTAATACTATACTGATACTATCTCAAACTATTCAATGCCACTTTAGAAAGGTCATTAATGGAAACTAATAATGCAGTATTTATTCGTTTATTTTATTTTAAATATGTTAAGTAGTACATGTCTGTTTTTATACATAAATCAGGTTTAATTGGATTTTTTAATTTTATTGTTCAATTGGATGGTTTATTTATTTATTTGCCATTTTGTGCTTCAGTCTGATTTTTTTTATTAAAAAAATTTACATTCTGAATTTTAAAATGTTCAGGATACTTCATACACAATACACACATTAAACTTTGTTCATTTCACTCACTTTTACTCGCTCTGTCCCCATGTTTCAAACTCTTCAGCTTTCACAATATAGTAAATAGTGAGTGTGTAATTTTGCGCCACTAATGGCACAAAACAGAATTGCAATAAATACTGATTTGCCAAACATTGCAATGGCGTTTATTGCTGCTAGAAGTGCATAAGTTACACTCTTCACCTTCAGCAACTAACATTTCTTTACACTTAATATCTAGGACCAATTTATTTTGTATTAAATGCAGTTCTGACTTATAATCAGGATCACGACTGTGACTTAAAATGCATGAAAAGCATAGGACGAATGTGGATAATGTCCCTAGCGCAAGCCTGGTCAATAAGACATAGTGTTTAATACCGTTTGAATTGGCACCCTGGAGTGGAGTGTCATTTGGTGCTTGCATTACTCCTAATGGTGTAGCCATTAAACGCAACTGCCCTTGAATTAGGCTCACCTCTCAAACGCTCGCTCTGTTATTTCTCGAACATTAGGTGCATTACTGCAGCGAGCCTATTAGTCGTTTAAGCCACAGTTTGAAAGCTTTTGAATGCAGTCAATGAAAGGTATGTAATTGATATTTTTTATGAGGACTCTTTTGTCAAGAGTCGAGTGAGGGAGATCGTCTGGAAGTCTGCCCGTGTTCCGAGTGGAAGTGAGTGGGAGTTTTTGCACCTTGAGCCGGAGACGGGCGGCAGGTGTTCGTGGGTGAGTCTGGACTCGGATCAGGTGAATCTCCCCAGGAGAATCACGACGAATAACAGGGATTGAGCGAGACAAGAGAGCGTGAATCACCTGTGTGGGAGCTGCTCTGATTATAGTACGTCCAATGGTGTCCGAAAATGGAGATTGGAAACAATATCGCGCTCCCACACATGATTAAAGCAATCGCTCACCCTGAATGTAATATTTTGTCAGTTACTCACTATCGTGTTATTCCAAACCTTTTTCTTCTGTGGTGCACAAAAGCTGATGTTTAGTTGAATGTTCACTCTGCACCATAAAAGTAGTTCATATGACTTGTGTACATGCATTTGGCATGCATGATGCCCTTGGACTTACAGTTCATTTATTTAAATGTATATATTTATTTGATTGACTGTACATATTTTTGGCTTATCTAGCTCTAAAAAAATAAATAGCAACAACAAAATCAACAGAAATTATAAATAAAAAAACCCTGCACCAAACCACTTTCATATTTGGAGTGAATTTGATTTGAATTTGAAACTTAATTTGAATTTGAAAAATAAATAGAATTTAAATATAAGGAATTTAAATGATCTAAAATTTTAGTAATTTTTTAACTAGAAAAGCAAAGTTTGAAATGTATATAGCTGTATTTTTAATTAGAAAACCTAGATAGATAGATAGATAGATAGATAGATAGATAGATAGATAGATAGATAGATAGATAGATAGATAGATAGATAGATAGATAGATAGATAGATAGATAGATAGATAGATAGATAGATAGATAGATAGATACATACATAGATAGATACATAGATAGATCTGTAATTCTAGTTAAAATTCCAATTCAGCTTTCTGTGGGATGTGGCCAATTCAACACTCTCATAAATTGAAAGAGAGCCAATTCTTCCATTCTGCTTTTTTAAGCAACTTTTCCCTGAGCTGGGAGAGATACATGGGAAAGGAATATAATGTCCGGGTGTCCTCCCATTATTATGCTGGCATCTCAGCTATGAACCTCAACCAAATGTGCTCTTATTAGAAGAACATCTTGTTCAAACTCTGAAGTGACAGCCTGAACAGTTCTAGCAATTAATAGTGGAAAAACTTTTGCAAACTTTCCTCTATTTTGATCTGGGCACACACACTGCTCTGTGGTCCCGTCTGAAGCTGTCAGGTGTTCATTTCTCCTTCATGAGCGCAGGAAGTGAGAACTGCACAGGCCAGTTAAAAACTCCTCTGATGGAGAGAGCTTCTTTTCCATTGCCTTATACTTGGATCAGCTACTTTTAAAATTAGCATGGTGCACATTTAACCAATTATAGTGCTGATGCAATCAATATGCAGCCAATTAAACACATGCTTTGTTTAGACGGCAA